>NW_012144967.1:6060115-6096362 GCF_000956105.1 Propithecus coquereli
TGCCTCAGCCTCCCGAGTAGCTGGGACTACAGGCATGTGCCACCATGCCCAGCTAATTTTTTCTATATATTTTTAGTTGGCCGATTAATTTCTTTCTATTTTTAGTAGAGACGGGGTCTCGCTCTTGCTCAGGCCGGTCTCGAACTCCTGAGCTCAAACAAGCCGCCCACCTCGGCCTCCCAGAGAGCTAGGATTACAGGCGTGAGCCACCGCGCCCGGTCGAGACAATGCTTTTAAAGTACTTTGCACCATGCCTGGCACGTGGTAGGTGTTGAATAAATGGTACTTAATTCTCTTTTCTTCTCCAGCAGTGAATTTGATGGTGTTCACATAATGCCAAAGGAGCTTGCTACTTTAGTTCATAAACACTACAAAAACTTACTACCAATAAATAACAAAAGAAAAAATTCATGGTTTGCTGGTGTTGAATATAGCAACAATCACTGAATTGGTGCCTGGTGTGGCTGTTGTATCCAGAAGTAATAATTAGTAACTCCCACGTTTGGTGGAAATGGAGAGTGAAGAGGTAAAAGAGGTTGCTAAACCAAAAGTAAAAGCCTTGAGCTGAGTTCATTTATTCACTGAAGAGACTGATGTTTTCTAAATCAGTGCACATGTGTGTTTATTCACCCTTTAATTTGATCACATCTGTCTTTCTCAATTGCTCAGCTGCAACATATTCTCAAATATTTTATGATACTTAATTTCAAGAAAATTGTTTTACCATGGTAGCAAAATAACAAATGTAATGGAAAAGATATTAAGTATAATTCCCTGCCACATATAAATTTATAAATGCCATCAATGTTTATACAACATGTAAGTGGAAAATCAGCAATATCTGAGACTAGGCAGAGAGCACACACACAGAGGGTCCTTCCTGATAATGGTATTTTCACTGCTTAGATTGGAAGGAAATATCCTGGGATGTTTCTGTAAGCATTTTCTCCAATATGTATGAAAATTTCTCTCTAATCCAAATGCATCCCATTTGTCTCATTAGATCAAGTATTCTTATGTAGCTTTTTTCATTCATTCATTCATTCATTTATTTATTTATTATTTTTTGAGACAGAGTCTCACTCTGTTGCCCGGGCTAGAGTGCCGTGGCGTCAGCCTAGCTCACAGCAACCTCAAACTCCTGGGCTCAAGCAATCCTACTGCCTCAGCCTCCCAAGTAGCCGGGACTACAGGCATGCGCCACCATGCCCGGCTAATTTTTTCTATATAGATTTTTAGTTGTCCAATTAATTTCTTTCTATTTTTAGTAGAGACGGGGTCTCGCTCTTGCTCAGGCTGGTCTCGAACTCCTGAGCTCAAACCATCCACCCGCCTCGGCCTCCCAGAGTGCTAGGATTACAGGCGTGAGCCACCACGCCCGGCCCTTATTTACCTTTTTAAAAAACAGAGTTGTTTGGGGCCAAATTATCACGGTATGACAAATGTGACAATATCAAAGAAGAGGTAGGGAGGAGTTGGAGCAAAGATTAAGGCACCTTATTATATAGGTATTTCATTGTAATCATGAAAGCGGATCATTGGAGTTCAACTTTTGTTGAGTCATAAATCGGTAGGGTTGTTTCCATCGTGGCTATTAGGATTCACCCTAGTTGTCACGAAATAGTATCTCTGAAATCATTAACTAAGGGGGGAAATGGGCTATTCTTACAATGTCATATTAAACCACCACTGATAGGTCACGCTCACATGAGATGTTGCAGCCCCATGCGCTGACCTGCTATGCGTTGCCGCCATAACTCCTGCTTGCTCTCAGTTAAGAGAGACAAGAAGCACGTGTCCTTCTGAATATCTAAATCACAAAGTACACACTGAAACTGAAGTTTCTTCTCTATCAGTTTAATTTGTTGTCTAGAATTAAGGTAAATCATGGAGTCATGGTGCACTGCTCAGTGGAGGTCCACTCCTCTACTTTGAAAGACAGGAGTTGTGACCAGAATTTATCAGGCAGCAACTGTCTTGGCATTTTCCATACATCACTTCATGTCATCCTTACAACAGCTGCTTGAGATAAGTATGAATGCACCATCCATTTTACAGCTGAAAAGGCTGAAGCTTATCAATGTCATCCAACATGTCAAACGGGCCACAGGAGGTCGCAGAACTGGGGTGCAAACAAAAGCAGTTTCAATTACAGACCCCTTGTTCTTTCAACTCCACCATGTCACCTCCCATAGAATTACTGTACTTTGCTTCATATCAACAAAAGTTCCCCAAAATAATTATTGGTGGCTTGTTTTCCCAATGGAATTCCAGAAATCTGCCACTGAAATATTTTTTAAAAGTAGACACACATATAGCAAAGAAATGATATAAGAAATGTTCTTTATTTAGGGGAACGAAAGTTATAATACTCTTAATCTGCCATTCAAATCTGTACTTATTAGTTTCACTGGTTTTGCATTAAGTCTTTTTCCTCTCCATGGGAAAATGTGGATTAGGCGGTGAACTCTGCAGCTCAGGGTTTCCTAAAACAGTGACTCCTCAGAGAAGAGGAATCACATCGATTATTGCTGACTGACAGCCTTCTAGGCTCAGAACTAGTATCTCAATTTCAGTAGTTGCCAAAACAAGAAAGCAGAAATACAAAGACAAAGCAGACTTCAGGGAAAAAGGCCATCCCCGGTGTTGCCAAAGAGCTGAGTTAGCGAGCAATGATCACAGACAAGCTCATTTATGTTTGTCCCTCCTCTGCACAGCTGGGTCATTCTGCAGAGTGACATTCCCACCCCCAGATGTGCTGATTCCCCAGAGCAATGTACAGTTCGCAGTGTATCTGACACGCATGCATTTAGTTCCAAGGGTCACCACTCTCCCCAGTCAGCATTTTTATCATTTCTCAAGTAAATCAGGCGTGACACACCAGTGTGTTCTCTGCTTTTCTCTCTCCCAAATATGCTGTTCGATCAATACCAATTCCCAAAGGGTTACAGCAAAGGCGAATGTTTTCACTCTGGGCTGGTGCACTCCCAGCCTGAGGCCTAAGGATGGTCGAACAACATTGAATGGACACGTTGGAGGTAACATATCACTCCAGGATGACAAAGTAGGAAATACTCGTCATCCTTGAAGTGCTACGAGCCCAGGCAGGGCAGGGTGGAGAGGCTCACACTTTTATAGACCATTTTCCCACTTAGCTTTTCACAGGCCCTTGAAAACATTTCTCAACAACCAGGCCGTAAGATGAGATTTTTGCACATAGACAGCACAGTGGAATATTGACTTGAAACTTTGTGAGGCAAATGAAATTGTAGGGTATCTAAAGAAGAATCCCCTGATTACGGGAATCCACTCATCATTGCCTCAATAAATGTAAGTCGTGTGCATATTCACCTATTAGCAGCTGACTTATTAAATTCCCTCAACACAGTCAGAAATTTTGTGCATTGTACCTGTAACTAGTGCCAGGCTCTGTCTTTTTAGTGAAACTGCAGATTATCATGTAGTCTTTTTTGCAAAGAAGCAAAGTCATTGCTCTATACTAAATGTTTGTGCCCCTGGCACCCCACAAAAGAACTTACATGTTGAAGCTGTAACCTCCACTGTGATGATATTTGGAGATGAAGCTTTTGGGAGGTAATTAGGGCAAGGTCATAAGGGTAGGGCCCTCACAATGGAATTAGTGCCCTTATAAGAAGAGGAGGATCTCTCTCCATGTGCATATACCTAAGAAAGGCCATGTGAGACTAGCAAGAAGTCTGCAAGCCAGTAAGAGGAACTTCACCAAGAAATGAACCATCTAACTCCTTGATCTGGGACTTCCCAGCCTCTAGAACTGAGAAACAAACCTGTCGTTTAAGCCTCTCAGTCTATGGTATTTTGTTATGGTAGCCCAAACAGATTAAGACAGTCATAACATCCCTCCTAATAAAACTTAGCTAGTACTGTTACCCACAAATAAATGAAAAAATTTAGGAGCAAGGCTATAAAAAGATGTGCAAGGTTGTGTTCTAGTTTGGTCAGGTTTAGAATGCTCAGTTCTCACCTAATCAGAACAGAACCTTGAAAATGATTCTTCCTACCTTCACCCCAGTTATATTTCTATTCCAAAATAGGAACAGATGTAGTGGGGTAGGTTTTGGGTAGAAATGTGTTTGCTGTGACTGCATCTTATGAAATCAAATTTAGAACATACAGCCAGACAAGGGTACTTCTGGAAACTGCAAGAGAGAAAGATCACATTCAGGACAAGATGCACAGTCATTACAATTATTGTGCACGGAAAACATCTTCTCCTTTCCTTTGAAAATAAATGTGTGTGTGAACAGGATTGTTCTTAGTACTGTTTAGGTTGCGAGTAACTGAAATGCGTTCCCAGCTCCTAAAGCACCTGACCAAGAGGGTGGGAGAATGGCTTCCAGTGTGGGTCTGGGTGTTTCCTCCCTGCCATCGGGTGGCTCTTTCCCACCAGCCCAAAGTTCCATTTCCCTAATGATGTCTTCATTCTCGGCAACTTCTCCCCAGGTGGGTGGAGAGAAAGGCACCAAAAGCCCCTTGTTTACAATCCAGCCATCAGGGAGCCAGAGATTAGGGGCTGATGGTCGTTGGGCAGTCTGGGTCACAGGCGCCCCTGACCAAGTCTGAATAACCATGGGCCAAATCTTAGACCTGCACCTACCCCCGAGCTACCCCCAAATCACAGCCCAAAGCCACAAACAGCTGGTTCCCCAAGGAAAAGTGATGCCGTTCCTTTGTGTGTCAGGATAAGCTGCTGCAACCGCAGATGGCCTATTATACACCCTATTATTTACCCTCTCTCCATTTAAGCTGCCTTGCTCCATTTAATTGTGCTTCCTTCTAACATTGAATCTGACGTGTAAAAATGTATGATGCGCTACAAACTCCATTGAAAATACATTAGGTTAGGCCATAATGAAAACTCTGAAATATTTCTTAAAAACTCAATTAAATGTTTTAAATGTATGTTTTTCTCATCAGAAGCTATAGCTTCCTATGTAAGTATATATGTATCTCCGTGTACATACGTGTGCATGGATGCATGCATGGATACTCACTATGGTATTCACTAGAAACCAACCTCCCTCCCTCTTCCTTTCCTCCCCAGGTCCCCCTCCTTCCTCTCCTGCCTGGCACTGTTCTAAAGCTGAGGACACAGCCTTGAACCAGAGATATCAGTGCCTTGCCTCACGGAACTTGCTTTATGGGAGTAGAGGTGAGACAGAAAATAAGTAAACATGTGGAATGTCATCTGGTGCTAAGTCAGTCAGCTTGGGAGCTGGGTCTGTCCCCCAGGGAGCTGGCATCTTGGGCTTTTAAAGAAGCTCGGCCTCCCCAGCAGCTGGGGTTCCTGCCTGGCAACTAAAGGGAGAGCCCCCTTGTTTGGAGACCTGGAGGGCTCTGCAGCCAGCTTCCCTTCACCTTCCGCAGCTGCTTCGTGGAGGAAGAACAGCCCGGGGAGCTGCCCTGGAGCTCAGTGGACCCTTCCTCACCCTGCTCCACTGCGGTTTTCCTCTTCCCAGCCTGCTCCTGAAAGTTCTTTTGCAAGGAACAAGCTTCGGTTTTACTCCCGTGTTATTCCATGGCCTTTAACCAACCTCGGCATACAGTGTCTTTCTGTTTAGAGATAAACAGTCCTGCTTGTGTCACTAACCTGAATTATTCCTAACCATCATGATGTTCACCTCCTCTAACCCAAACAAACCCTCTAAATTGTTTTCTATGTCAGTCTTTTCACCATTTCACACCTCCAATTTGTTGTTCCTGTTTTAGATTGAACTAAAGAACTAAGAGGGTGGATGCAGCTAAATTACTAATTTTCATGACAATGGAAGGAAGCTCCAAGCTGGTGGGGGCTTTGCCTGTTTTGTCCATAACTTAGCCCCCCAGGGCTAAGAAGGATGCACCACACGTGGCCCGTATTGCATGAACATTTGTAGAATGAATGAACTACAGAAAGTCCCCAGTGATGAAATGGTGACTTTTGGCTCATGCCTTTAACCATTTATGATTATCCTTCCCCAACTGAGGTCAACGCCCACATCCTCCTTGCCTCCCCTTGGCCCTCGCCGTCACCCTTTTAAGCCAGCCCTCATCCTCTCCAGCGGCTGTTCTCCCCCTTCCTCTGACTAGCGGTTTGCAGAGCTGCTGTCTATAAAAAGTTGTATCAATTTAAAAATTTATACAAATAGAAACATATTTATGCATCTGGAATTGTTTGCTGAATTCCAAAT
Organism: Propithecus coquereli; assembly: GCF_000956105.1. NCBI lineage: Eukaryota > Metazoa > Chordata > Mammalia > Primates > Indriidae > Propithecus > Propithecus coquereli. The sequence continues at coordinate 6,066,325 of NW_012144967.1, forward strand.
CCTCTTCCGTGTTTGTGCATAATGTCATATATATCCTATAATGCCTCAAAGCATGATTTTTGATGCTTTTCTGTCTCAACTCATTGTGCCATTACATTTTAATCTCCAGGAAGGATTCAGGAAAAAAAAGGGCATATAAAATGATATAAGCCTCAGGACCTTGCAAGGGTCGCTGTGTGTGATTACCCACAATACCAAAGCCTTCAGAGTAATGCAGCTAAGCCTTTATCAATTGCTTTTTCAGGTTTTTGCAGTTTGAGCATAATCTCCCTGGAATCCTCTGAATCTTACCCTCCACGTGACCTTGTAAGAAACCAGAGTATGCGCAGATTCAATATGGCAAGTGTTTGGCAACCTGTTTCAAAAGCTCCAGGTAGAAGTTTGTAGGGATTAAAAGGAGTGGGTGACTTCAATTAAATCAGCCTTGCAACCTGGTGTTACTTATGTTCCTTAAGGATCAAGACATCTCAGTTATTTCATCCCATCTGGCATCTCACAAACAAGAGACAAAAGCTGAGCAAGGAGGCTCGCTTTCTGTCCCAACCCTGAGGCATGAGCCCAGTCTTTCAGAATACACCTGTATGGAGCTGTGCTGCGTGGACTTTTACCCCAGCTGTGAGAACTTGGTCTAGTTACTGTCTCAATCCCTCAGCTTTCTCACGGTGAAATGGGCTTAGTAACAGCACTCACCTGGTGGCACTGTCAGCCTAAAATGAGAAAATTCACATGAAAGGGCTTGCCACATAGTAAGCCCGCACCTGGTACCCAGTAAGTCCTCAGTCGGTGCACGCCTTGGTAATTGTGATGAAAACCTTCCCTCTTCTCACAGAAATCATGTGCAAGGTTTGGGGTGAAGGAACAAGGAGGTTTTATAGGGAGAATAATCTGAAAGTTGGATGTGATTAAAAATGCAAAAGTAATAATGTGGTGGTGAAAGAATTCTGGACCAGGAGTCAAGAGGTCTGGATTTAGTTCTGGCTCTGTGTCCAATGAATTGTGTGCCTTGGGCTGAACAAATATTTTCTGGGCACCTACCATTTGCCAGGTACCAGGATTCAGAGACCAATAAAACACTGCCCGTGTTCTACAGACACTCGCAGTCTTACAGAAGAGAAAATTAGGTGAACACAGATACGAAACACTGAGTGATACACACAACGAAACAATCACAGAAAAGGGAATCCTATAATTTATATTCTCCGGAGGGTCAAGGAAGGCTTTGCAGAGGTAAATTCGAGGAGTTAACTGGTGTGAACACAACTGAGGAGGGGGAGTCAGACAGATTTGGCTTAAAAATTCAAACCAGCACCTTACAGTTGAGTGAAACGGAGTAAGTTATTTACCCTGCTTTGAGCCTCAGTTTCCTCTTCTCAGTTACCCCACCTGTTTTGTGGGATTCTGAGAAGGATTAGAAATAATACATAAAAAGCACCCAGCCAGGATTATTAACGTAAGTTAATTGTTACGCCCATGGTAAAAACACACTTGTACATCCCCTTGCCCTCTGAAACCCTTTCCAGCCCTCACACTCTGAGCCTCTATGCATCAGACCCAAAGGAATGTTATGTTGTCACCTCCGAGTGCAGTTTTAGAGACTGCTATGAACTTTACTGGAACTGAAAGTTTAATGTGGAAAGTTTCACGAATAGTTGTTGGTTCAGGTAGAGAGCCTGGGTGAATAGAGACATGACTATATTTCTAAATTTCACCAGCTTTTCTGCTAGGGCAAGGCAAAGGTTAGTCATTTATTCTGACTTTTACTCCTCTTTCATTTCTAGTGGAAAGTTGTTCCAACTAACAAATTAATCATGAATCCTATTCTCTCCTTGGTGGGCAAGACATACCACCCAACATTCTAAAACCAAAGGGAAAACATTTTCTCTCTCTAGAGAAAATTCCAAGCCTCCCACCCCTCCCAAACCAAGAGAGACTGCCTTCCCTGAATTGGGAAGCCCAATTCCCAAACTGTAGTCTTACTCACGAACTCTTAGTAGTTTGAAAATTCAACTGGATTGCAGAAATTAGCCCAAATTCTACCATCATAGAACTGTAAAGGAAGAAAGGAACTCAGAGTTCATTTGGTCCTTGTTATCCCTGAAAATGAGAAAACCCAGACTAGGAGAGGTGCAGTGGCTCGCCAAGTCCTCATGGATAGCTTAATAATAAGGTCAGAAAGAGAATTTGAATTCCAAACTCCTAGACCAGTGCCCTTTTTCCCCTGCCGATTCAGTCTTTCCAAATAATCACCATGTTAATATGCTCAGAAAACCCAAATGTAATCAAATGCATTTAGCCCTCCAATTGCATGTTCTGGAAACTTGATAAATGCAATACTGAAATAGCTAGAGAAAAAAAAAGAGGATTAAAAACAAATGTACAGGAGGTTAAATCACATGTTATGCTCTAGCAGCATGCCTGCTATTTTTTAGTCATTTCCATGGAGCCTGTGAATATCATGGGGCTCATGATTAGATAAAATATTAATTATGAGAAAAGCTGAAGTATTCTTGGATATTTTAAGAGGATAGAGTTATTTCCCATAATTTTAGAATAAACATTAATGAAGAAGGACATTAGATAAAAACTAAGAAAATCTGATTAGCTATGGACTTTAATCAATAATAAGGTATCCATATGCATTCATTAATTATGACAAATGTACCATACTAATGTAAGATGTTAATAATAGAGGAAACTGGGTGTAGGGCATATGGGAACTCTCTGTACCCTCTTTGTAATTTTTTTTCTATAACTCTAAACTGTTCTAAAAGTAAAATTTATTTAAAAAAAAATAAAAACTAGCAAAATATTTCCACCTATCTTCTACCATTCTCTTAGAACATGGACCATTCACAACAGTCAGAATGAAATCTTAAGAGTGTTTAAATAGCATGAAAGTCCATGAGTACATAAGTGTATTCAGGCTATATGCAAGGCAATTCAAGTGACTTTTGAGTACCTATTGTCTCTCTAGCCCCCTCCCATTACAGGACATTGTGGTGAGCAAACTATTAAGTGCAGCAAAGAGAATGGCCTTTAGGATGCTAAACACTTCATGGACATATTTCATCTAATCCCCAGAACAACTCTCTGAGATACACATCACTACCCCTATTTTGTACCCGATAAAATTATGTTCAGAGAAGTTTAGAAATTTGCTTAAGGTTTTTCAGACACATATGATGAAGTTTATTCAGGATTTGAACCAAGGGTTGTTTCCACAGTTACAGATCACTTTCCTTAAACATTTAATGTTCTTTTCACATGTTACTATCAGTGAACATAGACACCACTTTCTGAAGACCTAGTAAAGTACAAGGTAGCTGTTTCTAGTTTTTAGTCATTATGTCTCATTAAAATCATCCTGGATGTGACAGTTTCTCAGACCTTCCTTATCTTTTATGACCTTACCAGTTTGAGGAATACTGACAAGTTACTTGGTAGAATATCCCTTGATTAGGATTTGTCTACCCCAGTTAGAATGGCACTTATTAAAAAGTCCAAAAACAATAGATGCTGGCATGGATGCAGAGAGAAAGGAACTCTTATACATCATTGGTGGGACTGCAAATTAGTATTAATACAACCTCTATGGAAAACATGGAGATGTCTGATTTTTTTCTTATACTCTTCTTATACTCTGTTTACAGATTTTGAGGAGGACAACTCACAGATAAAGTGCCATTTTCATCACATCATACTAAGTGTACTTACTACTAAAATAATGCCCTACTGTTGATGTTGATTTTGCTCACCTAGTTGAAGTAGTATTTGTCAGGTTTCTCCACTATGAAGTTACTCTTTTCTCCTCCTTTCTATATGGTGCTTTTTGGAAAAAGTAACTATGTGCAACCTGTACTTAAGGAGTGGGAAGTTATGCTCTATCTCCTTGAGGGTGGAATATCTACATAAATTATTTGACATTCTTCTACACAGGATATTTACCTATTATTACCCATTTATTTATTTAGTCTTTTATTAGTGTAGAGTCATGGGTATTTATTTTATACTTTGAGCTATAATCCAATACCACTTTATTTATTTACTTTCTTGCTCAAATCATTTTTGAGCAATCACTAAAATTTGGCCTTTTCCAGATTATCACATAATTGGAATCATGGGATACGTAGCCTTTTTAGACTGGCTTTTTTCACTTAGCAATATGCATTTAAGTTTCCTCCATATGGCTCTTTTGGGGATTGATAGCTCATTTCTTTTTATAGCTGAATACTAATTCCCCTGTATGGATGTTCCACAGTTTGTTTATCCGTTTACATATTAAAGATATTTCAGTTATTTCCAGCTTGGGGAAATTATCAATAATGGTCCTATACATATTCATATGCAGGTTTCTGTGTGGGCATATGTGTTCAAATCAGTTGGGTAAATACCCAGGAGTAGTACACTGGATTGTATGCTTCAATGATGGTGGGCTTTAAGAGAAATTGCCAAATTGTCTTCCAAAGTGGCTATATAATTTTGCATTCCTAGTAGAGATGAGTAATACTTCCTTTTACTTTGTGTCCTTTACATCATTTGGTTTTGTCAGGTTTTGAATTTTGGCCATTCTAATAGATATATAGTGCAGCTCGTTGTTGCTTTAACTTGCAATTCTCTGATAACAAATGATTTGTTTTATTAATTTCTAGTTCAATTTCAATCTTATCTGAGAATTTCTTAGGATTTTTACTTTTTAAAAAACACTAATTGTGTGATTTATGGCTAGAATGGGGTCTACTTGGTGAATGTTTCATGTGAGCTTGAGAAGAATGTGTATTCTGTTGTTAGATGGAGTATTCTATAGATGTCAATTTGATGAAGTTTATTGATAATGCTATTGAGGTTAACTATATCCTTACTGACTTTCTGACTGCTTGAGGTATCAGTTACTGAAAAAGGAGTGTTGAAGTTTCTAGCTATAATAATAAATTTGTCTGTTTCTCCTCATAGTTCTATCTACTTTTTTTTTATTTATTTTTTTTATTTAACTTTTGCTTTACATATTTAGATGCTCCGTTGTTAGGTGCATACATGTTTAGAACTATTTTGCATTCTAGAAACTTAGCCCCTTTATCAGTATGTAATGCCCCTCTTTATTCTTGATAATTTTACTGGTTCTGAAGTTTGCATTGTCTGAAATTAATGGCTTTCTTTTGATTGATGTTAGCATGGTATATCTTTATCATGAAATATTTTCCCTATCCCTTTATTTTTAACAGATGATTAGTGTCTTTGTAAAGTGGGTTTCTTGTAGACAACATATAGTTAGATCTTGATTTTTTTATTCACTCTGAAAATCTGTCCCTTAATTGGTGTATTTAGACAATTCACATTTTAAGTGATTATTGATATACTTGGATTAATATTTACCATGTTTGTTACTTTTCTATTAATTGCATTTGTTCTTTTATTTTTCCCCCTGATTTTCTGACTTCTGTTGTTTTACTTGAGCATTTAATAGAATCCATTTTATCTCCTATTTCTGTATAACTGTGTTACACTTTTAAAAAACAGTGGTTACCCTAGAATTTGCACTACACATTTTAGACTACTCTAATTCTACCTTCAAACAGCAGTATCTTACTTCACATGTAGTTAAGGTAACTTATAACAAAGTATTCTCAATTCTTTGCTCCTATCTCCTATGACATTGCTATAACTAAAATTTTACTTATAAATATGCTATAATCACCAAATACATCATTATTATTACTGTCATTTAAGTTTTAAATCAATTAAAAATAAGAAAACTTCTGTCTTAAGAATTCTTTCTGTGTCTCTTCCCCTGAGTTAATTTTGTTTATATATTAAATTTCATTAGCCCTTATTTCTAGGACCAGTTATATGCTCTATCTGCTTTCATACTCAATACCTTGTTTGTTGTTGCCATTGTTGTTGTTGTAATTATTGAGTCTTCTCTAACCCAGGCATAGTTTCTATGATCCAAAGCCTAAACTAGCCCAACCCAATCTCAAGTTGAGCAAAATCCTAGGATACCTCCAGAAAGTATACTCGAAAGAAGATCGAAAGAAACCCTGAACAAATGACAATTTTCTAATAAATTGCCTTCACTAATACTGTCATAACATCTAAAAAGTAGCTTAAAAGATTTAGATAACAGTAATTATTGGGCAGTTTACAAATTTCAACTGCCACTTGGAGAAGAAATAAAAAATGTTCTGAAGTCTTCCCTATTTCCTCTGTAGGCATAATGACTGGCACAGTTCAACTTCCTAACAGGACTGAATGCATGTACATGCTCAGTCAACATCAAGAGAATTATGTTTTAGTACTAGTAGGTGGTCAATAAATAGTTTGGATTAGAAACCAACAAAACCTGGTAGAGGACCAAATAATTATGATAAATTAGATTTCATCAGCATTTAAAAATTCTAGTCTTTGAATGGCACTATTAAAAAAATGAAAAGACAAATCAAAGATTGAGAGAAAACAGTTGTAGAACATATGTCTGATAAAGACCTCATAAAACTCAATAATAAGAAAAAAACAAAATTTAAAAGTAGGCAAAATACATGAAGAGACTTTTCATCAAACAAAATATATGGATGGCAAATAAGCACCTGAAAAATGCTCAACATTATTAGTCATTAGGGGAATGCAAATTAAAAAGACAATGAAAAATCATATCTATTAGAAAGACTCAAATTAAAAAGACTCATAATACCAATGAGTATTAAAAAGACTCATAATACCAATGCTGGTGATGAGGGAAAACAACAGAAATCCTTAAATATTGCTGGTGGGAATGTAAAATAGTACAGCCACTCTAAAAAACAGATTGACAGTGTCTCAGAAAGTTAAACATACACATATCATATGACCAAACAATCTCACTGCTAGGTATTTATCCAAGAGAAATGAAAACATTCCAAAGACTTGTACATGAATTTTCACAGTAGCTTTAATCATAATAGCTGAAAACTGGGAACAACACAAACCTGACACATGAAAAAGCCAGACAATGTTCATTAGTTGATGAAGGTACAAATTGTGGCATATTCAGATTCTTGTATACTATTCAGCAATAAAAAGGGAGAAATTACTGATACGCACAACAAGATGGCTGAATCTTAAAATGTTATGCTAAGTGAGAGAAAACAGATACAAAATGATGTTTTTATATGATGGAATTTTTATAACTTTCTGGAAAAAGCAAAACTGTAAAGACATTCAATCAATAACTGTAAGAGTTGGGGTGGAGGGAGTGATGTGATAGCAAAGAGGCATGGGGGAGATTTTTGGAGTAATGGAACTGTTCTGTTATCTCGAGTGTGGTTATAGGTGCACATCTATATATTTTTCAAAACTCACTGAACTGTACACTTTGAAAAGGTAAATTTTACTGTATGTAAATTATGACTCAATAAACCTGTCTTATGAAAAAGCCACATAGATAAATGTGATGCAGTGGAAACAAAATAGACTTAGGTTTCAAACATAGTAGAGGGTGACTTCCAGATCCTTTGCTTATGAGCTCTGTTACTTAACCATACATCTGCTGTCTGTGCATCCACTCAATCAAAATGTAAAAACTATTCTAAATGCTTGGGATGATTAATTAACTAGGAGGACAGAGGAAATTATTGCCCTCATGATCCAGTATATTCGAACTAAGGCCCAAATAATGAAAAGGAGTAACCCAAGGGACCTTCTGGAAAATGCATTGTAGGCAAAACAGAGGGAAAAGGTGAAAACCAGCATGGCATGTTTGAAAGCTGTATAGAGCCCCAGTGTGGCTATAATATAGCAAGTGAGCTAAGCAGTAGAAAGAGATAAGATCAGAGAAGTAAGTAGTTACCAGATGATCAATGCATCCATGGACGATGACTAGAGTTTAATTTTGAGAACAATGATAGTCACATGCTCAGAATATGTTTAAAAAAATAACCATTCTACCAAAGTATGGAAAATTGCCTGTGGCAGGTGGGCAGGGTTTATGGTAGAGAATGAAAGCTGTTGGATTGGACATGATGAATGAAAATTAGAGAGGAAATCTTAGGGTACTTTAATGAATTCACAGGGATCCTTTTTTAATTTTGAAAAGGAGGATTAGTAATATATATATTTCACAGGGTTATTGACACAATTACTTGGAACAGTATATATGAAACACTGATCAAAGAGTCTACCACAGATTAAGTGCCCAGAAATAATTTACTAAGTTTTCTCCACCGATATTTTATTAATATGAATGACAGTATATTTCTATGTCCTCCAGAAAGCAGTAGAATTTCTACTCTTTTATTCACTGCCAAATATCAGGTTTTCTTGCTCTATCGCTAGAAGACCTAAATATCATCCAATCTGAAATAAGCATATAATAGATAGCAAGATTTAAAGATTGGCTTCTAGGGGGATGCTTTGAAAAGGCAAATATCCCTTCTATTGGTTCGGAAATGAAAGTCTTACTTCTAGAAGAAAAGAGTTATTTCATGCAGCCCCAATTTTTACTTAAGACCTGTTAAAATATAAACGCTGCTCTAGTGACTAATTCTTTCATAAGAAAAATTGGTAAATTAAACGTGATATGTGCCAAAACTAGTAACTAAATATCATCAATGTATTATATAGTAGATTTTTTCCCCTAAGAACGTTTGGCTTTAAAAAAAATACAGACCTTTGTGCTTTCTAAAATTTATTTTAATTCTGCAGAACTATAACCAGGTTCTGATAATTTGATTTTCTGTGTAATAGCCTTATGATCACGATGAAGGGCTTACCAATTTCTCCCAGACATGCTTGATTTACTCCCTAAATTTTCTGAAGCAACAGATTTCTTCAGTAATTTTATACACATTTTATTTATTCATTACTTCAATTCTGGTTCCATTTATAGGCATTTCTAAGAGTCAGTAAAATGATCCGTTAGGATGCCTACATCAATAAACCCTCCAGCAGCAAATGCATTTAATAAGTGTTATACTACTTGAGTTGATGAAGCAAAAATTAGCAAATTTGAAGACAGATTTATAAAGATTATGCCATCTGAAAAACGGAAAGAAAAAAATAGAAATTCAACAGAAAATCAGAGAAATGTTGGACATCATTAAGTACACCAATGTACATGTAAAGGAAGTTGCATAAGGAGAAGAGAGAAAAATAAGAAAAAAAACATTTAAAGAAATAATGGCTGTTTCGGGGGCTCCAGACTGTGGGAGGAACACAGTGCCCAGCAATCCACAGCAGACCCATGTGAGGCCACCCACACCTGAGCCCCAGCTCCAGTCCCAAGCAAGCACCGTCAAGGCCAGTTTGCACTACCATCCCTAGACACACCGCCACTGCAGGGAAAGAAGTATGCCCCAGGCAAGTTGCAAGCATGCTTCTCTGCCCAGAAAGGTATCCCCCGTGGCTGCCAGTGGGAGTAGGCGTGGGGTCCGGCCACTACCTCTGGAAGAGTTTGTCCTAAAGCCACCATCAGAAGGAGACATCAGGAGAGAGAAAAATGGCAGATAAGAAGCAGCCCACAAACCCCAGCTCCCAAGAACAGTAAATAGGAAGCAGGTGCCTACCTACCAACAGATATTCTCGGAAGGAACATTGTGAAACCACAGAGAAGCAGCATGGGACTTAGTGTGGGGGGGAAAGGTGACAGGGTGATACACTTGATAATATCAAAGTACATGTGGGGAAGATTAGCAGGATAGAGTGCTGGGGCACGGTGCTCACTCTACAGGCCCTGTGGCTGAGTTGTGAGAAGACTCTCTCTGCTGTCACAGATCGGTGACCTGCCTGGAGTCTGTGCAGAGTCATTACAACAGACAACAGGTGCAGCAGGGATGAGGCAGCAGCTAAAGCCATCCTGAGCTCTCAGGTGCATGGTGCCTGGTCAGCACAGGACACAGCTTTGCAGCTGCAGCCTTCACATTGCTCCCACTGGGCTGGGGAGGGAGCAGACCAGTGGGAGGCCCCTCTAAGCCTGTACCCAGTGACTGGAAGCCAAGTGTCCCTCCCCACCAGCCCAAGGGAATCTCAGCACGGGAATTGACTGGGGACTACAGGCTCCAACATGGGAGGCTTCGGGTGACTGCTATGGTGGGTCCTGGGGGTGCAGGGAGAACTCCACAGACCCTGGGCCACTGCAATTGACCTCCACCCACAGGACTTGATATCTAGTGCTGAGCCTGAAGAACAGCCCACCACCTGCTTGGCCCTGACTCCACCCTCTGGGTCCCAACTGCTTGCTGCCTGCTCAACCTTGACCCTGTCCTCCAGGTCAGATCAGCAAGCAGCACCCACATGGCCCTACTCCTGGCTCTGAGGTCCTGCTCAGAAGCCTTGCTTCAGGCTCCTCCCTAGTCTTGGTTCTGAGGCTCACACACCAGAGCCCAAGGCTCTACCTTTGTGTCTCCAGAGCTCCTGCCAGGCTGGGGACACCACCTCTGAGATTTCAGAACTGCACCTGGGCCCGAAGACCCCACCGCAGATTCAGAGTAAGAGCAGATTTCTCAGAAGAAACTTTACAGGCCAGGAGAGAATGGGATGATATATTCAAAGGGAAGGAAAAAAAAAAAAAACCTGCCAGCTAAGAATATCATACACAGAAAAGCTATCCTTCAGAAATGAAGGGGAAATAGTATTTCCCTAACAAGCAAAAACTGGGGAAATCCATTATCACTAGAAAAGCCCTAAAAGAAATGCTTAAGGGAGTCCTACATCTGGAAACAAAAGGACAGTATCTACCATCATAAAAGCATGTGAAAGAATAAAACTCACTGGAAGACCAGATACACAAATAAGAAGAAAAAGAAATCAAACGTTATCACTACAGAAAACCCCAAAACTACAAAGATAAACAATACAAGAGTAAGAAAAGAACAAAATATATATAAAACAACCAGAAAACAATTAACAAAATTATAAGAGTAAGTCTTCAATTATCAATAACAACTTTGAATGTAAATATTTTAAATTCCCCAATATAGATTGGCTGAATGGATTTTTTTTTAAGCTACAACTATATGCTGCATACGAGAAACTCATATCACCCGTAAATGCACTTGCAGACTGAAAGTGAAGGGGTGGAAAAAGGTATTACACACAAACAGAAATCAAAAGTGAGCAGAAGTGACCATACTAATGTCAGATAGAGTAGTATTTAAGTCAAAAAACATAATAGACACACAGAATGTTATTTTATGATAATAAAGGGATCAATTTCCCAAGTGGATATTATTATTGTAAATACATATGCAACCAACACTGAAGCACCCAAATATATGAAGCAAATATTATTAGAACTAAAGGAAAAAATAGACCCCAATATATTAATAGCTGGGAACTCAAACACCTCACTCTCAGGATTGGACTGATCATTCAGACAGAAAATTAACAAAGAAACGTTGAACTTAGTCTGCACCACAGACCAAATGGACCTAACAGACATTTACAGAGCATTTCATCCAACAGCTAAAGAATTCACATTCTTCTCATCAGCACATAGAACATTCTCCAGGATATATAGACCATGTTAGGTCACAAATCAAGTCTCAAAAAAGTTAAAACAATTGAAATCATATAAATTATCTTTTCATACCACAGTAAAATAAAACTAGAAATCAATAACAAGAAAAACTTTGGAAACTATACAAATACCTGGAGATTAAACACAGCAACAGAAATAATCAACAGAGTGCATAGACAACCTACAGAATGAGAGAAAATATTCGCAAACTATACATCTGACAGAGGACTGATATCCAGAATCTACAAAGAATTCAAACAAATCAGTAAGAAAAAAACAACCCCATCAAAAAGTGAGCCAATGACATGAACAGAAGTTTCTCAAAATAAGATAGACAAATGGCCAAGAAACATATGAAAAATGTTCAACATCACTAATCATCAGCGAAATGCAAATTAAAACTATAACAATAATTTATTACATATTTTGAAATAGCTAGAAAAGAGAATTTTGAATGTTTCTAACATAAACAAAGGATAAATGTTTGAGGTGATGGATATGTTAATTACCTCTAAGAATTTGATTACACATTGTATACATGTATTAAAATATCAGTCTGTATCCCATAAATATTTACAATGATAACATGTCAATTAAAATTAAAAAATAAAAAAGCAGCTTTACATATTCACAAAGGAAATTCCACAGGTAGATATAAAAGTTCTAATGTTGTTTGCATCAAATAACATAGCTTCTAAATATATAAAGCAAAAATTGTTAATAACAAAACTATCCAGAGAAAGTGAGAGTTCATAAATTATAGAAGATTTCAACACAAATTTCTCACAAATTGATGTGTCAAGCAGTGTATTAGTTTCCCAGAGCTGTCACGACAAATTACCAGAAACTGGGTGGCTTAAAACAACAGAAATTTATTCTGTTACAGGTCTGGAAGCCAGAAGTCACAAATCAAGGTATTGCCAGGGTGACATTCTCTCCTGAGACCCTTGGGGAGAATGTGCTCTAGGGGCCTCTCCTAGCTTTCAGTGGGTGCCAGAAATCCTTGGTATTCTTTGGCTTGTAGCCACATCACTTCAACCTCTCCTTCTCTCTTTACACAGCTTCCTCCTCTGTTTGTCTTATAAAGATGCAAGTGATTGCATTTAGAACTCAACTGAATAATCCAGGAAAACTCTTCAAGATCCTTAGCCAAATCTTTTGCCATGTAAGATAATATCCACAGGTTCTAGGATTAGGGTATAAATATATCTTTTTTGGGGGAAACAATCTACTACAAGCAGTAAAACATTACTAAGGGTTTAGAATATTTAAAAATCCTGGACGGGCGCGGCGGCTCACGCCTGTAATCCTAGCACTCTGGGAGGCCGAGGCGGGTGGATGGTTTGAGCTCAGGAGTTCGAAACCAGCCTGAGCAAGAGCGAGACCCCGTCTCTACTAAAATTAGAAAGAAATTAATTGGACAACTAAAAATATATAGAAAAAATTAGCCGGGCATGGTGGCGCATGCCTGTAGTCCCAGCTACTCGGGAGGCTGAGGCAGGAGGATCGCTTGAGCCCAGGAGTTTGAGGTTGCTGTGAGCTAGGCTGATGTCACGGCACTCTAGCCCGGGCAACACAGTGAGACTCTGTCTCAAAAAATAAATAAATAAATAAATAAATAAATAAAAATCCAATAAGAAGTATGATCTAATAGTCATATATGAAGTATTAATACAACTTCCAACAACTAAAAATATACATTTTGTCTAGCACATATGGAACATTTAAAAAATTAAACAGGTGTGCTGCAATAAAACAAGTCTTAAATTTCAAAGAATTAGAATCATACACTCCATTTTCTAACCACCAGCCAACTAAGTTGGAAATTTGTAGCAATAATACAAACTTTAAAAATATACATACACACATAGTTTCTAAATATGATACCCTAATGAAAGAAATCAGAGCTCCTTGTAGAAACTGTTGATTTCATGTCTGGAGCCAGAAAAATACAAGGTGAACCTGAAACATTTGATTGTGCCAGAAAACAAAGAAGTCACCACTAACTAAGAGGATGTGTCACAAAGACATTGGAGCACATTTAAATGGCCAAATTTGAGACAAATCTAAACATGAACAAAAATGGTAATGATCGTAATAGACTGTAACACATTGGCCCGTAATGAAAATCAAAAATTAAGAGAGAGCAAGAGTGAGAAATACAGAGAAACAGAGATAGAGAAGGAAAAAATGAGAGCTCTTTTTAATAGAGAAAAACCAAGTAATAAAGGCGGAATAAATGCTAGAATTGAAAATTCACTCTGTTATAACCACCAGTGTAATAACTGATTGGGCAAGGAGCATAAGTTGATAATACTAATAAAACCATTGAGTAAGAAGTTGTTGGGGAGCAATATAGTCACATGGTGACATATATCACCACACGTATTAATTAATTGAAAAGAGAAAGATGAAAGGATCTTACAATGGGGAACCTTGCCAGTCACTACATTATAACAAATAAGCTCAACAGCCCCTTGTTGAACCTCGAATCAGGTGTTCCGGATGGGATACACTCTAAAGACACAGCCTCACCTGAGACGGCTCTTGCCAAAAATGTCCAATCCAAATCAAGTCAAGCTTCTAGACCTCACTTCCATTTGTGGAAAGTGCAGAAGAGAAAAGACTAAATAAAATGACACAAGGAAGAAATAGTGAGTACTAGACTGTGAGTTGTTTTATACGATGATAGGTTTGGACTTCACAAAATGTCAACATTATGAAAGAAAAGGTGAGGGAAATGCTTCAGAATAAAACACAGTCAAAGAGACATTATAAGCAAATGTGTGAAATTTGATGGGATACTGGTTCAAAAAAAATCCAACTATATAAAACGTATTTTGGGAAAAACTGGAAAATTTGAATAAAGACTGAGTCTTAGCTCATACTATATAACTGTAATAATTTTACTTAAGTGTATTAACAATAATGTCTGAAAGTAGGTCAATTTTAAGAGATATATGCTTAAGTATTTAGGGGTGAGGTGTCGTGATGTCTTCAACATACTTTTACAAGGTTTAGCAACCTTGTGATATGCAGCTATTAATAGAGAAATAGAACGCAAATATAGCAAAAGATTTACAATTGTTGAATCTAGGAGTAGGGCATGTGGGAATTCATTCTACTTTTTATTTTTCCAAATTATCTAGACATTTAGAAATTTCTTAATAAAAAGTCAGGCAAAACACATATATTTGAAAAGTTAGAAAACACTCTTGCAAATGACTCAAAGAATAAATCACAAAGGAAATTAGAAAAAACACTTAGAGCTGAATGATACTGAAAACAATACAAGTGGTAAGAATTAATCAGTTAATTGGTTGTGTCCAAGGAGGAGCTTACCCACCTAGGAACATGGGACTGTCAAGACAGGCCTAAAAAATGGATCTTGCCACATCTTACTGCAATTGCATCCCAGCCCTGATATCACCAGGGGAAGAGACAGTGCTTTCCTAGTTTATATATCCAAGAGTTGGGTTTCCCTCCCTGGGCATAATATCTGACCCTTCCAGACAGCTGTGAGCAGCCTTAGAAGGGGAATGGGGCAATGAAGGACCTACGCACCTGACCCTACCTGTCCCCATGACTTTCTGCAGATTTGCAGGGTTCCAAAAGCCTTACGTATTAATATATGCTGTTTGGCCACTGTTGCATAATAAATATGTATTAGAATTTATGGGATAGAGCTAATGTACTATTTAAAGGAAAATTTATGGCTTGAGCAGATTGTGTTAAAATGAAGCTTGATAATTAATGATTTAGACAACACAAATTAAGACATCAAAGAAAAGAAAAACAAAACAAACACAAAATGGTGGACAAAGGAAAATAATTGAGATGAGAGAAGAAATTAATAAAAAGAAAACACAAATACAGTATAGGGGATTAACAATGTCAAAGTTATTTCTCTGAGAAGGATGATAAAATATAGCAGACCCCTTAAAAGTGATTAACAAAGAAAGGGGATTCACAAATAAAAAATTAAAAAAGGATAACATTTCTAGATGTAGTAGGAATTAGGAAGATGAAACATTTTTTAAAAACTCCGTGCCAAGAAAGTTGACTACTTATAGAAGCAGACAAATCCCTTAAAAATTGATTTATCAAAATCATTTCAGAAGAAATATTTAAAAGCAGAATGATATTATAGGCTTTAAATAAGTCAAACCATTGGTCACAGATTTTATATAACAGGCCAGATAATATTAGAAATAATTCTGTTAAATATTCAAGCAATAAGTAATTTGAATATTATATGAAATCTTTCAGAAAAGCTTAAAGGATTAAAAAATTCTTTATCCTCTTATTAGGCATAGAAGAAACATTTGGTAAGATTTGACAACCACTTATGACAAATCCCTTCACAAACTATGAATGGGATGGGATCCACAATAAAACTACAGCAAACATCTGAGCCCACGATGAAACACTGAAAGCACTCCTTTTATAATCATATAAAATAAAATGGCTGCTATTATGATTCTATTCCATATAATACTGAAAGTCCTAGATAATGCAATAAAATAAAACA
This sequence comes from Propithecus coquereli, assembly GCF_000956105.1. Taxonomy (NCBI): domain Eukaryota; kingdom Metazoa; phylum Chordata; class Mammalia; order Primates; family Indriidae; genus Propithecus; species Propithecus coquereli. The sequence continues at coordinate 6,082,341 of NW_012144967.1, forward strand.
TAAAACCATACAGAAATTGAAAAGCTAGAAACAAAACTGTCACTATTGAAAAAAGATATGATTACTTATGTAGGGGAACCTCCACTAAAAATACATACGTACAAATTATTAAAATTTATTAGCATTTAGATGGATTGGTTAATATAAAAAATAAAAAGCCAACTACATTTTTAATGGCAAAAGATAACAAGAAAATTCAATTTAAATAAAACAGCATTTATCAGTGTAACACAGAATAAGGTAACTAAGAATAAATCTAATGTAGGATACACAAGGCCTTTTTGAGGAAAATCATGAAACTTTACTAAAGGGCATTTCAAACATTCAAATAGACAGAGAGGCTAAGTTCATATGTAGACAGACTCAACACCATAAAGATGTTGGTTCTTCCCAATGGAATTCAATACAATTCTAATAGATAACCCAATATTTTTATTTTTCATGGATCTTAATAATTCTTTAATGTATATCAAAAAGTAAAGAGCCAAGATTAGCAAGGTATGCCCCAAAAAGAAGAATATTGTGGGAAAAAATTAGCTATCAATAATAAAGACTTTTTATAAAATAATCAAAAATGAAATACATTATTGATGCAGCAATATATAAATAGGCCAGTGGAAAATAATAGCCTCAAAACACACACAGAGAGAATCTGATTTATGATGCAGTGGAATCAAAAAGCAATAAAGACAGATTATTTTATAAATGATGCTAAGACAATTACATTATCCATGTGAAGAAATAAAATTCAGCCCCTACTTTATACCACCCACAATTATGGTTTTAGTCAGAATTCTAGCACTTTCTATATTAACTCACTTTAAACTCAGGACTATAAAATTATAGGGACTTTCTTTTAAAATTATCCTCACTTTACAGATAATAAAACAGAGAAAGAGTTCATATAAAATAAATTGTCCAAGTTGAAATTTGCACAGGGTAAAATTTACCAAGTAAGTGATAAAAGCTGGGATTCAAAACTCAAATGGCCTGATTTTAAAAGCCTTGTTCTTAAACACTACTCAAACTGTTTTTTATTAATTCCAGACAGATTAAACACTTAAATGGAAAACCTAACTTTATAACTTTTAGAAAAAGTCTACAAAAATATCTTCATAATTCTTTGGTAGCAAAGAATTTCTAAACAAGACACAAAAAGCACAAACCATAAAGGGATAGATAAATTCACCAGTAATGAACTTCACTTCATCAAAGGCACTTTACAGATATAAAAATTTGAGCCACTGAACTGGGAAAAGACATGTGGAATATTTATAACCAACAAAGAATAAGTGTTCAGATTTTTTTTCTTTTGAGACAATAATGAAAAAATTAAAAATCCCATTTCAATGAAAAAAGGTAAAACAAGCATTTCTTGTACAAGCATTTCACAAAAGATGAACCAAGAATTGCCAAATTACTCAAACTCAATATGCTCCAACTAATCAGTGGTCACAAAAATGCACAGTAAAACCCAAATTAGATTCTACTCCATATCTACTATTGGCAAAAATCAAAAAGCTCTATAATATCAAGTATTGATAAGGATGTAGAATGACAGAATCTCTATACACTGTTGACCAGAACATAACTCTGACCAAATACTTTAAATACAATTTGCATTAGCCAATAAGGGGAAAAATACAAAGCAATCCCACTCAAGCTATATACAAGAATATTCTGGGCAACGTTGTTTACATTCACACACAAAAAATTTTAAAACCACACAAATATTTTTCAACAATGAAGCAGATATATAAATGTAGATGTATTTGTAAAATTAAATACCATTTAGCAGTGGAAATAAATAAAAAAGGTCTATACTTCAACATGAGTGGATTTCAAAAACTTTAATTTAATGAAAAAGAAAACAAATATAAAAAAACACAGACTGCATGATGCCATTTATTAAAGGTAAAAATAGACAAAACTAAGTAACATATTGCTTAGAGATACACACAAAAGTAGCAAAACCATAAAGGAAAGCAAAGGAATGCTGAACAAAAAGATAAAACGATTGTCATGCCCACGGGAGAGGCAGAGGTATGAACTGAGGAAGGGTACTCCAGACTACTGGGATTCTTGTAATGGTCTTTCTTAAATGGCATAGTGGGTACCAGCATGATCATTGTATCACTACTTTTGGAACTATAAGCCTACATCGGATACAATTTAAAGATATATATAATATACACTTAAAGTGTGTGATTGATATTTAAAAGAATTTTTTAAAAGGAACATTTCAGAAATAAAACAAGTCTGGAATGAGACAAAGCAAACCGTTAAGAGCTTCTTACTGCCTACTTGTTTGTATATTTGGAGGTCAGAGGAGAGCATCCCCATTTTGTTTCTTGCCTTGTACATCATTTTTTTTTTGGCTTTTGTTTTTGTCTTTATTAATCACATATTGTTTTGAATTGAAAAATAAGAACAATAATAATGTTTCAATGGAAATCTTTATCTATGGTTAGAATAAATTCCTAAAAGTTTCAAGATACAGCAAGTAAAACAAAACAAACAAAATGTCCTTCTGTGAGTGAATGGATAAACAGGGGTACATCCATAGGGAACACTACTTAGCAAGAAAAAAAGGAATTGATAGGTGTCTACACATGCAACAACTCATGAGTAAAAGACGCCAGTCTCAAAAAGTTACAAACTGCATGATTCCATTTTTAAGACACTCTCAGAAAGACAAAACTATAGTGAATATAGTGAAGGAGAACAGATCAGTGGTTACCAAAGGGGAGGAAGGGAGTTTCCCAGGAAGATGAAACTTTTCTGTATGCCAATTACGGTGGCAGTTTCATAAATCCATACATGTAAAAATTATACAATCATACATCCTCCCAACACACACACACACACACACACACACACACACACACACAAAGACACATCAACTTTACTGTATAATGGAAAGAAAGAAAAAAGAAAGGAAGAAAGGAAGGAAGGAAAGAAGGGAGGGAGGGAGGGATTGGAAGAAAGAAGGAGAAAGAAAGAGAGAGGGATGGAGGGACAGAGGGAGGAAGGAATCTATCTTTCAATGCAATTTGGTATTCTAGAGTAGATACCGGAACAGAAAATGGACATTATTAAAAAAAAGGATGATGTCCAAAGAAAATCTGTAGTTTCATTAATAATAATATACTGATTTCAATTTCATAGTTTTGACAAATGAACTACAGAAATGTATTATGAACATGAGTTCCATCGTGGAACCAAAGCAGCACAGACAACTTGAAATATCAGCGAAGTGTTGGGAAGGATGTGGCTAATGAACACAGAGTATATCCATGGTTTGAGAAGTTCCATTCTGGTGATTTTAATCTTGAAAATTAGCCATGTGGGTGACCTGAGACCAAGGTGGATTATGATCAGCTGAAAGCTGTAGTGGAAGTGAATCCAACTCAACCTACATGTGAATTAGCAGCAAGGTCTGACGTTATTATTCCAACAATATTGGACCATTGGAAACAAATAGAATGAATTAAATGAGCATCAGAAGAGAAATCATCTGGAAGCTTGCCTTTCTTTGCTGTCACGACATAAAGACAAGCCATTTCTACACCATATGGTTACGTGTGATGAAAAATGGATTCTTTTTGACAATCACAAGTGTTCGGCACAATGGTTGGATAAAGATGAAGTGCCGAAACACAGTCCAAAACCAAATATTCATCAAAAAAAGCTAATGGTGTCTGTTTGGGGGTCCAGTACTGGTATTATCCACTACAGCTTCATGAAACCTGGTCAGTTGATTACAGTGGATGTCGACTGCAACCAGTTTGATGAAATTACGACGATGCTTGCAATTAAGCGGCTGAAATTGGTCAATACAGATAGGCCAATCCTCTTCCAAGACAACACTCAACAATATGTCGCACAAACGCTGCTCAAACTACAGAAGCTGGACTTGCAAACTGTCTGTCATCCACCGTATTCACCAGACCTTGCACCAACTGACTACTGCTTCTTCCAGGCTTTGGACCACTTCTTGCAAGGAAAAATATTCAATTCTCAATAAGCTGTGGAAAACACCTTTCACAATTTCATTGCCACTCACTCTCCAGGCTTCTTTGCTGCTGGCAGAAGCAACCTACCATTAAGATGGCAAAACTGTGTTGATAATTTAGGTGCATACTTTGATTAATTGTACTGCTTCTTGTTTGAGATATAATAAACTACACTTTTGATTCAAAATCGGACATTTCATATTTAATGACCAGATAGGATATAAACATTAGGAGAAACTGCATAAGGGCAAGATAGAAATTTTTGTATTACCTTTGCAATGTTTTTGTAAATCTAAAATTATTTCCTTAAAATGTTTAGTTAAAAAAAATCCAAAGACAGGTGTAGATACTATTTTTTTATTTTAAAAAATGGAGGCAGGAACATATTTGTGTATTTGTTTGTCTAATCCATAGATTTCTCTAGATGAACACACAGAAAAACACTTGCTTCTGAGGAGGAAAGTGGATCTCTAGAGGACAAGAGTGTGAGAGATATTTTTAACTATGCACTTTTATATTTTCAATTTTGTATCCTGTGAATATATAAACTATTTAAAATGCAATTAATTTTTTAAAAAATCCCAAGTATTGAATTGGCTGGCCAAAGGCTATGTATCTTTTTCATTTTGATACCCACAGCCATATTGCCTGGGGAGAAATTTCTCATGAATTGATAAGGAAATGGCCTTGGGCTATTTCCTTAGTTCACAGTAACAGTCCTGCAATTCATTATTAATCTTAAATTGCTTCAATGATTCTAGCAGCTTCTAATCACTGAAATCTCTACAGTGCTCAGCTCAGGGCAGGGCTGTCATCAGAACTCAGGCTGCAGAAACAGAATTTGCCTGGGAGAGTCCCATTGAGTTGTGATTTGAGGACCCCAAGGAGACTCTCCCCTGTCATAAGATAAAGACCATCTGCCCCTGCAGATAGATGTTTGTCATTGACCAGCAACACCCACAGGGAAAAAAAAAAAAATCATTAACCCTTCTCTATGCTTCTGTGGAAACAATGGACTCCTTTTGAAAAAGCTCCAGTGGGGAGGAAGCCAGTGAGTGAACCTGTCTTGCAATCAGCAGTCCTTTCTGCAGGAGACTTGGGGGGGTGGGATGGGGGCAGATTTCTCCCCCACTGGGCAAATTATTTGGTATCTTCCCTCTATCTATGATATCAATTCATATTTCACATTCACTTTAAGGAAAAAAAGAGAGAAAAAATTACTGGTAGTTATCTTCTAAAGTGGTTTTATTATTCATTTTTTAAATCTTCACTTTTGACAGAGCCATCCATAAGTTTCAAGTGCTAGAAAGTGACTAAATAGCCTTTAAATACCTTTTCCTTATCTGTGAAAAAGGAATATAAATGAGACATTTTTCCACTGCTTATAAAGCAGCCCAGACTTGGTATTTCTGTGGGGAATTAATTGCACACCCGCTGGGGGTTTCACTCAAAGGGACCAGAGAATCATTCCTTCATTTCTAGTAATATGTATTTTTGTTTAATATTTCTTACTCCACAGCACTGCCACCAAGAGCTGAGCTGGGTGTGCACTGGCAAACCTCCAGGGAGGGTCCTTCGCAAAGACTAGCATATAAGCAGCAACCCCTAGAGTTGTGGCAAAGGCAACCCCATTACCTGTGTTCATTGCCCAAAACAAACAGTAAAATGATTACGAAATGTATGATTACACCATTCATGTCTTGCTTCATATCCTGACTGTCACAAACAGACCTGGACACAAAGGCAACAATTCTCAAAGCAATCCTTCTGAGAAACAGGATGCTATCTCCATAGATCAAATGGAAACAGTAGGAACAACATGATTCATTGTAAGTATATCGCTTATACCTTTGATTTCTTTCAAAGATTATACATACAATCATTTGTCGCCTAATGATGGGGATATATTCTGAGAAATGTGTCATTTGGCAGTTTTGTCAATTGCATGAACATCATAGCATGTACTTACACAAATCTAGATGATGTATCCTGTTACACGCCTAGGCTATATGGTATATCCTATTGCTCCTGGGCTACAAACCTACACAGCATGTTACTGTACTGAATACTGTAGGCAACTGTAACACAGCAGTAAGTATTTCTGTACCTAAGCATATCTAAACATAGAAAAAGGTACAGTAAAAATATGGTATTAAAAAAGGGGGTACACCTGTATAGGGCACTTACCATGAATGGAGCTTATAGGACTAGAAGTTGCTCTGAGTGAGTTAGTGACTGAGTGAGTGGTGAGTGCATATGAAAGCCTAGAACATTACTGCACACTGCTGTAGACTTTATAAATACTGAATACCAAATTTATTTTTTAAAAAGTCGTTTTGCTATAACTAGGCAATAGGAATTTTTCAGCTCCATTAGAATTCTATGGATCACCATTGTATGTGCAGTCTGTTGTTGACCAAAACATTGTTATGTGCCACATGACTGTATTTCAAAAGCATTTTTCATTCTGCTTTCAAGATTCCTATGTGGAAGATACAAAACAACGATTTCTCTTGTCAATTCATCACTACCGAAAAAAGAAAATCACCTAGCTTGCCACAAAAGTTCTTCAGTGATTGTTACAAAACAGATTTTCCCTAAATTATCGGGGATTCAAGAAGCTCTTTGTAGCAGAGGAATAGAAAAGGCAAAGGCACATGTGGGGGGTGGGTACAACTTGCTAACAGACCAGGCATGTCAACGGCTTGTGTCACAGAAGGAAGAGATTTTATCAGGAAGTACAATCATCCCTCAGTGTGTGTCGTGGATTGGTTGCAAGATCTCCAAGGATACCAAAAATCTGTGCTGAAGTCTCTGATATAAAATGGCATAATATTTGCATATAACCTCTGCACATCCTCTCATATACTTTAAATCATCCCTATATTACAATTTTTCTTTCTGAATATTTTCAATGCTCAGTTGATTGAATCCACAGATGCAGAACCCTGGATATGGAGGGCTTACAGCATGGCATTCAAAGCGATACGGAGAGGAGAGGGAAGCAGAACACACGGTTAGAGGATGGAGGATCATTTTAGAGAAAGCCCAGAGGAGTGGGTAACTATTTATAGCAACTTCTATGGGAAGAGGCTGCCTGTGAAGGTATGAATTTCACCTGAAGCCAAAAGGGACCTTGAGACTTAAGGAGAAAATGACCCTGTGTTCTTGGTCAGATGCAACATGGACAGGTTCTGGCTAACTCAGGCTGAAAAGCAGTTATTGGAAGACTACTGGGCAGGCAGGGAGGCTAGAAGACCTGGCTTGGGAGATGGGTAGGAAGGCTGGACATCAGATACAGGGTCAAGGCTATGGAAGTAGACTGGCTAGAATGATGTCACCAGCACCTCTGACCTGGTCACCCAATGCTGTTTGGGCTGCACTCTTGACACCACAACTTCTACTATGAGCATGAGGGCAGCAATACCTGTGTTTCTGTGTCAGTTACTTAAGAATTACCGCCCCAGGTAGAAGCATTCAATTGTCCAAGCCTAGGCTATGTGGCCATATTCCAGCTGCCAGGAAACAGCAAAAGAGAGAAATGGGCTCCTTGTTTGGGCATCTGAAGGAAGAGGTGAGGCTATGCCTCCCACCAAGACTCTCAATCAGAAATATTCCAAAGAAGAAGAGGTGTCTGGTTGCTGGGAAGCCCAAATAAACAAACGAGCAAGTAAACCAATACCCAGAAAGACTTGTACTACTGTGTGGGAGAAAAGGAGACACAGGCATGGAGGATGGGGAGAGAATTGAAGGAAAAGAGATGGAAAGAATGAATATGAAAAACCTAGGGCAGAGGATGAATCTGACAGGCAATGCTTAAAGATTTTTCATGCCATTTAGAAGAAGGTGAAATCAAACCTTAGAGGGAGGTGTCTTTCCCCAGACCCCACCCTGCTTCCCAAAGCAGTGTCTAGACCAAGGACTTACATACATTTAGTGCATTTGGGAAAGTGTCCCCAGAGAAGTTGAGTGGGGAAGTGAGAAGAATGAAATAGAAGAGAAGGGACATAAAGGGTGTGGTCCTGATGAATCTATGCTGTAGGCGACTGTGGCACAGTCCCACCTACACCCTCTGAGGTGCTGGGTAAAATGGACCTTGGCATTGTTCACCTGAGCAGAGGAAGATGGCAGCAGTCACCCACCTGGTCCATTCTCCCATGATTGCTCTGTGGACCTTAGCATCCTTGCATTTGTGACTTGTGGATGGCTTCCTGCAGGAATCCCCTTCTGTAGAGAACAGAAAGGAAGACACACAGAGTAGAGCTGAGGATATGGCTGCTGTGCAAAGCTGGTTATTACTGTAATGGTTGGAGCATAAGGGGGATGGATGGACAGAGTGTGAAGCTGAGCAGAGATGTCCAAATACAGATAGAGACACACACCTGATCAGTGTCAAAACGTGTGTATTGAGGCCATGACCTTGAATGCACATGATCTCTGTATAGAGGGACAAGGTTGAGCTCATAACAATTAATGATGATCAGTTAATGGTATAGACCTCTTACGCTTGTGCAGACAGCTTGTGTCCTTGATTGCACGGTGTCATAGGGTGCACGTAGAGGAAGGAATGTTGTCTAAGGAAATAGTTAGAAAAGGTGGGGATCCGGAGATGTGAATTTTTATTCTTCCCGATGGTGGCCTTGGGAAGCTACTCAGAGAAACAGCAGTGACCACCAGGTTGAGCCATACTCTGATGGCCATTCTCTTTTGCCAGAACCCATACAATCACAATAACCATTAGGAAGGGAACTGAAGGGTCATGGCTTCTAGAACTTTCTAACAGCTCGCCATCATGGGCACCACATACATTTTTAACTTCACACAATCAAACATGAAAAGAAATTTAAAAAAATATGTATTTATTCCATCTCTAAAGAAGGATACTGTGGCATCTCCCTGTAGAGCCTAACAGGGAGGCTGAAGCGTAAAAACCTCGGCCACAACCAGATGCATAAATAGATCCAGGAGTGCAGGCTGCTGCATGCTTAGGTAGGGCAGTAAGGAACTTAGTAAGCCCATCGCGGAGACTGAGTAGAAAGGGTCAGAAGTGTAAACAGAGATCCACGTGGGTCCTGGAAGCCGAGGGCGAAGAGGGCATCACAAGCTAGTCAAGCGTCAGGTGCTGCAGGACAGCCTAAACAATCTGTACAGTGGTGGGCTCAGAACTCGTCTTTCCCCCCTGACTAATCTTATTTCTGGATAAGGTTTGTTCATCTCAACTCTTCACATTCCAGTGAATTCTTCCTCCACCAATCTCTGATACATCTACCAAACAGGCACCCATGTGAAGCTTGAAAGTGTATGTATTTGTCCTGGATGTGCAGTAGAGAGCCATCTAGGGGACCCATGTTGCACAAGTAGTCCTGTGGATACACTTGGTTTATGTAAGCCTTATTTTTACAGAAAACTGGAGAGGAAATGCAGCTAGGGTTTAAATGTAATGCAATGACTCATCTAGGCATGGATCAAATAGCAACAATAAGGTGTGCAGCTTCAGCTGGAGCTTCTGCACCCGAGCGAGCACTATGTTACTATGAAGGACAGAGGAATGGGGAAGGTGGGGGAAAGGAAGGAGAGAAAAAAAAATATCTTAAGGAAAGAAACAGAAATGAGCCAGCTTCCCTTTCTTCTGCTTTCGTCCAAAAAAATAGAGTTCACAAAGAATAAGGTTTTTCCTCGACACACTAAAATGCAATTGTTTCTTCAAATTATTCAGGTCTCAGAAAGTGCAAGCATGCTCTTTAATGACATGTTTTCTCCAAAGAGCCCTGTACTGGGTGGTAAAACCACTGACTGGCAGTATGCATTATTCATCAGATCTGGAAAGAGCCTAATCATCCATTCTGCTGTTAATGGCCTGTAAATAGTTGCTTTTGACAAGAACATTTAACACCAGCAAGAAGGGGAGTCGGAGGAGGGAGGAGAACACAGAACTTGAAATAACAGGGTTGAGAAACGGTTTGGAGCATACTTATTATGGCAGCTGGGAGCTGAAAGGCAGATCGGATGTCTGGGTGTCCTTGAGGAACTGAAGAGAGAGCTAATCAAACCAGAAGGTAGAAAATGACAATGTCTCCAGTGATGCCCACTGGGGGCAGGTGCAAAAGCCACCCACAGCACTGGGTGGAGACACCCCTAGCCTTCATCTCACACTGTCTCTGAGCACATCCCTCCCTCTCTGCTCCTCTCTCCCTCTTGTCTTTCTTGAGATCCTATAAAATATTTCCCTTTGAGTTTTCCTGTAACCTCCAGCGTCCTCACCTGCAGTAGGATGCAGAGGAAAGAGACCAGGGTTTGCTCCAGAGCCATCAGTGGTCAGTGCATCTCAGAAAAGGTGTTTCTGAGCCTCAGTCTTCACTTTTGGTCATGGGATTAAATAATATCTGCCTCTCAAAATGGTCATATGACATGAAGGGGAAAAAGCAGGTAAAATTTATGACAGAGTGCCCAGAATACCTGCAGTTCTTAGTAAATGTTAATTTCCTTGCCCGTTTCCCTTATCTGTAAGCCAGAAATGACAATACCTTTCCCAGAGGTGTGGGGTGAGGAGATGATGTTTGAGAGAGCAACACAGGGTTTGTTTAGGTGGATTAAGCTATTTTTGTAAGTGTAGACATTTGTTAGCAACAGAGTTCTCTATATTTATTTCTCTAAAATTGGATAAAGGCCATGACTGCAAATATGGAATTAGCATGTGGCACAAAAAGTGCTAATTAAAAAGCAGAGAAGCAGCCAGCATGCTCCCAGGCATCACTAGTTTGTACAATGTTTGGATGAAATCCTCCACGCTTCCCTGGTGTGACACCCCTGCCTACAGAATGCAGGACCTTCAACTTCAGGTCCTTTCTTGTCACTTTGTGAAGGTCCAAACATACTCACAAATCTGTGTTCAGCCCCAGGCCTCTTGCTTACGCCACTTCCTGAGCATCTAGGATCTTTCTTGAGAAAACTGACTTCCATGCTAGAAGTTCCATCCTTTGGGCCTCCCAAAGTCACCACCCCAAACAGCCATTCCATCCCTTTTGTTCTTGCTGTACCAGAGACAAGATACGTTCCAAGAAGAAGGGAGAATACCTCCTTCCTAAGTCCATGTCACATTTTGTCACCTAGATCCAGAGCAGGTCCCAAGTTTCACTGGGTCCCTAAAGAAAAGTATATCACCTTAGTCTCCTGCCTGCCTTGCCTCCCTCCAAAGAGCTCAACCTCTGTCCAAGGAGATCTTCCTGAAAACAGATAGTGCCCAGGCCTCTCCACTTCCCCAGCACCGCCCTGCACAGTTCCCATGTCTCTGCCTCCACGCATTAAGGAACAAAGCTCCTTGCAGCACCCGCTTCCCCTGCACACACACCATGCAACCAATCCATGCAAATAGTGCCTACGATTTAACAATGCTATCAGCTCACAAAGATCTCAACACTATTCACCTACAACCACACACACACACACAGGAGCTTCATTTAAACCCACTAGATAAAAACTGATCCACATTCACCAAGGGAGATTCTTCTTCTCTTAGCCTATTTTTACCTTGTTTGCTCTTAGACTGCCATTCAAAAGAAGTGTTTCTCTCCTCCCATGCAATGACGGATAGGCCATTCCAAATAAAGCAAAGTTAAATCTATATCTAATTTAGTTCCAATACAATAGCTACTTAGCAGTCCTTACTTACTGTTGGCTTCACAGATGCCAGATATAGATGCCTTAAAAATCCTCCATTCAGTGACTCAGCATTAAGGTATAATCTCAACATGTAGAATCCGGGACAGTCCGGACCTTCAGTCTAGACAGCCAATCTGCTCCTTCTAACTTACACTTTCTTTCCAACTAAACCAAGCAAAAACAGCCTCAGTGCCCACCTGACTCAAAAGATTGCTATATTATGGACCTGGCAACCTAAGTTAATTGGAGCTGAATGGTCCCCCTAGGGAGATAAAACCAAGGGAAAATCAGAAAGCAAAAATTATAGAATTTATATCCATTTGCTTAATCGCTACCCCTTGCTCCTTGGCGCATGAAAGTAATAGACACCTCATTGTATTCAGGTCTCTGTTTGTATTCAGGGCTTTATCTCGCTCTTCATCTGCATTACCTTTCTGTTCACGGTTTCTTCTCTTCTTGCAGTACCTGCACTGTGAGCTCTTACTGCTGGCATCTCCTTTCAAGGCTGCATCCAATCATTGAAATGAAGAACACTCCATGAAAAGATAGGGGCTGTGTTCTGCACGTTTATTTTTCTCCAAGCAATTCACATTTTGCTCTTTATGATACCCTCAGTTTCAGTAATTGGAAGATAAATATTTCTCTTTTTTAAAGGGAGATTTTTAATCAGCCTTTCAGAGGGAAAAAACTTGCCTCTGGAAAGGTTTTACAATAAAAATAATAAAATAACAAGAGCTGAGATGGCAAAGATAAATGTGCCTACTTGACCCTCTCTCTGAGGCAAAATGCTTTTTAATTCTTTCTGGCTCTCAAATGTGTGGCTTGTCCTTGGCCTTCATAAACAATTTCTGAGTTTACTAGTGAACCTTTACCAAAAGAAATCATATATTTTTAATTTGGTAAAATATACATAACATAAAATTTACCATTTCAGCTATGTTTAAGAGCACAGTTCAGTGGCATTAAGTGCATCTACACTGTTGTGCAACTATCACCATAATTCACATCCAAAATATTTTCATCTTCCCCAGTTGAAGCTCTATACCTATTAAACAATATTCCCATTTTCCCCCCCTCCCAACCCCTGAAAACCACCTTTCTATTTTTTGTCACTATGAATTTGACTACTCTAGGCACCTCATATAGTAGGATCATACAATATTTGCCCTTCTGTGTCTGGCTTATTTCAAAACTCACAGTTTTTAAATCGAAGGCAACACAGGCAGAAGGAGATGGTTGCTATTTTGAAAGACAAAATTCACCATTCAAATGCCATCTCTGCCACTTGCTCCCTCCGTATTCTTAGGGAAAATCCTCTAAACCTGTTCCTTCCTGAGTCCCAAATGATGGTACTAGCAAATGTGGGTTGTGTGACTGTCGTGAGGACTAATGTGTGCATTGCGTGCTATAGGATATAAAGTGAATGCTCAATAGATAGCATTTCTTCTTCCAGCTACTAAGCCTAAAGAATTTGAGATAAATTCAGATGTCTAACTTTCAGGTTACCGAAGTCTTAGGTTAAACCAGTGCTTACGTGCCTATCAGACATAAACTGAAACGGACTCTCGTTAAAATGTGAATGAAAAAGAATATCTTCGCCAAAGGTTTATTGTGGTAATAAAATAAGATTAAATATGAGAGCTCAATATATAAAATTCAATAATGGTTGATCCAATCGTAAGCAGAGGGATTCCAGCATGGCATCAGATGGTCTGAGATGCGCATGAACGTGATAGTGCTGTTGGCATGGCCAAGACAAGAAAGGAGGAAAGATAATGCAAGATTCACAGCATGAAAGGAGAGAGGTCTGGACCTATAAAAAAAAGCCTTATATTTCCCTCAATAAAAATACTATTGAATAGAAACATATGCCTAGTAGAATCTTTTTCTTTTATTGTTGGAATAAAAACTAAAGGTCAACGATACCAATATCATCATCTCATGCAGCTGGTAATGGCTTTTGCTTCATGTCTCTAAATACTTTTTCACCCATAGACTGCTATTTGTTTTAATATACCCCTGAAAAACGTGAAAAATGTCTTGCCTTCCAGCCAATGCAATGAAATTGTCCCTTGTGCTAGCATGTTATTACTCAGTTCTATTCTGCCTCTGCCATTTCTGAGAGGGCTTGATCCCTAAGAAACTAGGCCGAGTTGTAGAGTCAACAGAATTTAACTTCTAACTCATGATGTTACAAGATTTTGGACATGTTTTGAATGATAGGGAGAGGCAAGATACCTGAGTTGTCAGCTTGTGCAGTTGAAGAAACTTACCTACTATGAAGGGCATGCTAAATCTAGTCAAGCAAAATATTTAATGTTACATATATATATATATATATATATAT
>NW_012144967.1:6096412-6107476 GCF_000956105.1 Propithecus coquereli
TTAATGTTACATATATATATATATATATATATATATATATATTTAAAATCTTAAGATGAATTGACACATAAAATCACAGAACACATATGCACATACACACCCCTAAGTCAGACCGCAAGACAGGAGCTAGAAATCCAGTAGTGTGATGGGCTAAATAACAGACCCCAAGTCTATCAATCTTTGGAACCTGTCAATTTGTTACTTTATTTGGAAAAAGGGTCTTTTCAGATGTAATTAAATTAAGCATAATGAAATGTGGAGATCATTCTAGTTTCTCTGGGTGGGCCCTAAATGCAATCACATATGTCCTTATAAGGAGACTGCGGGAGATGTGACACAGAGAGAAAAAAGTGCCATGAAGACAGAACAGAGAGATTTGAAGACTCTGGCCTTGAGGACAGGAATGACATGGCCACAAGTGGAGCAATACTGACATCTCCCAGAAGCTGGAAGAGGCCAGGCAAGGATTCTCCTCTAGTGCCTCCAGGTGAAGTGCAGCCCTACTGAGCCCTGGATTTAAACCTAGTGATTTTAGATTTCTGGCCTCTAGTGCTATGGAAGAATATCGTTCTGTTGTGTAAGCCATTGAGTTGAGGGAAATACGTTTCAGCAGCAACAGGAAACTAATACAGGCAGTATAAAAAAGATAGTACAATCTCTTCTCTCATGGATCTTGCAGTCTAGAAGAGAAGACAGAAAAGTAAACAAGTACTGACAGTAACATAGGATGGCTAATACGATAGGAAAGGAAAAGATGCTTTGAGAACATATTAACAAGGGGCCTAATCTGGCACTGGAGGTCAGGGAGGGCCATGCCAAAAGTGCTCAAGGTGAGGCCCAAAGATCTGAAGTTAGTAGCAGATACATGGGAAGGTGCAGGGCAGTCGTGGAAGTGGGTTTCACCCTGTGCTGGAGTCCATGGAAAGCATTCCGCATTCTAGCCCTGAAGACAGCCCCGTGGGCCAGAGCACAGAGCAAACTGAGTGGGAAAGGATGAGGTGGAGAGGCAGGAAAAGACCCTGGTATGCAAGAACTTACAACTATGCAAAGGAATATAGAGATTATCTTAAAAGCAATGGGAAGCTGCTCAAGGTTTCAAGTCAGGGGATAATATATCAGATTTATTTTTTAATGGATAATTTTGGTTTCAAATAATTTATAAAATTGCAAAGAATTCATACAATTGGACTGGAACCATACCAACCGGGGAGGCTGTAGATATAATCCAGGCAAAAGATAATTGTGCCTTATACCAAGACAAAGGACAATGGCAGTTGGTCTAGAGAGGAGTGAACACTTGCAAGAGATGTTTAAATGTTTAGATGTTTAGTTGGTAGAACAGAACTTTGTGATTGATGGATAGGAGAACTGTGAGAAAGCAAAGAGTCAAGGTGGCTTTCTTCACTGAGGCATGGAAGGCTGAGATTCCACAGGGCTAATGACGAGTTTGGTTTTGGATGCATTGAGTTTGACATACTGGTAGAAAACAAAAATGGAAATATTGATTTGGGGAGTGGAAATACATATGTGGAACTCAAAGTGTCAGTGTGTCCTAGAGAGGTAGAAATAGGACTTAAGAGTTGAGGAAGGGAAAGAGAGAGGAAAGAGGAAAAGGTTCAGGATAGAAACAAGAAGAACACTCAGTGGATATGTCACCAAGATGAGAGGCTCTATCCACCAAACAACCTCTCCATTACTCAAAGCCTTCCTAATTCCAGGATAACAATTGTTTTTCAAAAAGTTTCTTAAAGAATATGCTTACACAGCGTCTCACAAATAATTTTTTTGTTCAACAAGACAATAGACATTTCAGAAATAAAAAGATGAACAGAAAATGGTAACTGCCTTCATTGTTCACAATATTAAAAATAGATATGTGAAGTATTGTATACAGGAGCAATGATATCCACATTAACTGATGTGGCCAATACTTATCGAGTGCCTATTATATGTTGTTAGGTATTTTGTTTGACTTTTAAATTGGAACAGTGAGCAAGACAGAGATGGATCCTGTACTTAAGGAGTTTACTTTCTAACAGACATATTTGGTGAGTAGAGAAATGAGAGGAGATATTGGGTCATGTGCATTAGAGGATAAAAGAAGATAGAGGGAGTTACATCTTCTACCAGGCCAGGGCAGTGGATGGAGGAATTAGAGAAGGCTGCTCAGACAAGGTGACGTGTGATTTGAAGTTAGACAAATGAAGAGGAATTCACCAGCTAATTGGGAGGAAAAGGCATAGAAAGCAGGGCACATAAAAAAATAATGATTCAGGGGTGAGAAAGTACCTAACATCATCAAAGCACGTATGTGGCTGAAACACTGGAAGTTGAAGCCAGATTCTGAAGAACGTTGAATGCCATGCAAAGCGATTTGGACTCCAAGTATTTCTAGACAACCAGGTATAACCTTTTCTTTTTTTTTTTTCTCTGATCTTGCTGAATCTTTCAATGCTCATAGACAGCAGAACACTCAGCATATTATATAGATCACATGATTAATCCAGTGGAAGCCATGCTCCATCTCCACAATGAGCGATTAGAGAATAAATGGAATGGGTTTGTGCCGTGGGATGAGAGTCATTCTTTAAAATCTTCTGGCTAATGATCTAGTATCCTAGAGGATGAGGTAGATTCTCCATCCCTGGAGTTCTTACGGTGTTGAGACAGTTTCAGGTCAATCTTGTCTAGGCCAATGAGGCCAACCTGCATGACCACCTTAGTCTCTTCTAGAATTCAGGATTTTTATTATCGTAAAACCTTGTAGCACATTTAAAGAACAAGCTGAAAATAGACTGCTAGGGTAAAACTAAAACAATGCAAAGATTTCATTAAATATTCATGTCCACATTTATGGTGCTTTTAAAAACTGTAGCTTTTCCTTTGCTGTGCAAAAGCTTTTACAGCACCTTAGAATCAGGCAAAACTAAGATACCTTTTGTGGTTCCCCAACTAATAATTTTATCAACCATTCAGTAACACAGTCTCAAGCTTCTATAATATACGTGCTAAACTTAAATTACTATAAACCTTTTACCTTTATTCTTATAATGAAAGATAAGACCATTGTCATATATCAAACAATAGAAAGTCAACTCTATTTGATATTGCTTTCTGTCAGAGCAAATATTACATTTCTTCCCAAGTAGAATATTTATTTGGGAGTAATTTTATAGCTACACATAGCCATAATCTTCCTTCAAAATGATGAATTTCCAAGGAAAAGACTTGTATGATAAAATTCCACTATATAATTTAATGATCTAGAAGAATGGTTAGACCATCGTTGAATTTATAGACTCTTTGTGTATTAAGAAGTAGACATGAGCTCAGACTTCTCCAGTGATAAATAGGTCCAAGGCCATGAACAGCAACTATTCATAGAAGGCCAGGGTCTCCTCAAATCATTCCCTCTTGGGGTCAAGATGTACACAGACTATTGCAAATTCTCTCATCACTTATTAAAAATGTAAACACCATGAGGTGGCAAAGCCCATAGGTTAAAAGAAAGGAAGTTTCATGGCTCTTGGCCTCAGCCTGTACACCTCTAGTGGGATGATGTAATCTGGGCACAAACTGGTTTTTAATGTGATGGAGGTCACACTTCAAGCAGACTCTGGAGAGGTCCAAGGGCACAGGCTATCTTTTACTGTCAAAGCATGGTTCAGGGTTGATGGTGTGACCAGCATGACTCTGGAGAGCTTTGGGCAAGAACCACAGCTGGCCATGAGAAACAGTGCCTAGAGCTGTTTTAAATTCAAGGATACTGTCCTTGTTTTTGAAAGAATTAATTCCCTCTTTTTCATTCCATGAGGTTTTCTTTTTTCTTTTGTTACTGGTAACAACTCCAGGAACAGGGTGAAAACAAAGAAATGTAACACTGCATCAAAATAAGCAGCTTGTAAAAAAAAAAAAAAGTCAATAAATCAGATGATCTGCTTTGTCTACATGAGGTCAAATTGCAAAGCAGATTGACTTTTTTCCCATCAAACTGTCCAGCTTGGAACTCATAACAGCAGAATGCTTGGTGAATTATTTTAAATATTTACAACAGAAAATAAGGAAAACATTAATTTTAACTCTCTAAATGACTGAAAATGAAATAATCAAAGACCAAAATAAAAAAAAAAAAAACCAAAAACCAAACACCAAAGAATGTCCCCTTAACTGATATTTAAAGTAGAATTTACATCCTTATTTTTATAACTTCAACAAAATGGTATCAGGAAGGCTGAGTAGGTGAGTGCAGTATGAAGCAAAACAAAGGGAAATATAGTTAAGGTAGGGGAAGGGAATATAAGGTAACTGGCCTTTATTACTCAGCAAGCACGTGTCAGTGATTATGCCAGGTAGTCCACACATTATCTCGCTTCACACATACAACAGCTCTGTGACATGAATATTTCAATCTTGGTATTACAAATCAAAAATGATGATACAGCAAAGTTACATAATTTGCGCAACAACACACAGATAGGAAGGATTCAAATGCAGGTTGGGAAAGCCCTTGTTCTTTTCTAGTGTTTCATGCTGCCTTCCCTATCATCTGGTCATCTGATTTCTAATCCAGCTCTCCTTCCCGTGTTTAAACCCTAACTGAACACAAATTGCAAATGATTGTTAGCCTTCAGTCTTCAAGGGTGGAGGCAGGAAAGCCCACGCCTGCTGCGGGCAACTGCTGCTGCAAGCAGAAGAGATGGGGTTACAGAGATGATCCACTAAATGCAAACTCCACTTCTCACCTGTGAGGTTACATTCGGCAGGCCTCCTGCGCATGCTGCATTTTCCCCTAAATTCTCCCTCTTTGACATTTCACAGGTGCCACCTCTGAGCCCTTCCCAGACTCCTTTGCCCTTCATACACAGTCACAGTGAGCGGACGGAGCACAGGAGGAACGTCCCAGGACTCCCAAGCCCCCGGTGGGCTAGAACGAAAGGCATTTCCATACTTACCAAAAAACCAACCTTTTTCAAGTTTTGTAAGAAACAAATTTGAAAAAGCACAGAATCCCACTGGAGATAAAATGATTTATTTTAGAAAATGTGTTCAGAATTTATGTTTTCCAACAAATGAACTAGGAATTCTATAAAGCAAGACTTATTTAAACCAGAAGGAATGCACCACAAATTTAGCAGTTTTTCTCTGGATTCACAGAAACACTGATTACTTTTTTCAAATTTTCTCAATTTTACATTTTCTAAAATTGAGTTTATATTACTTTTAAATGGAAAAATACAAGCAAACTTCAGTTTAAAAAGCAATAGGAAAAAGTTTCTACTCTCACAATTTCACCCTGAGAGTACTTTTAGGGGATTTTGTGATGTACACACTGTGCAACATTGCTTTTAAGATTATCTCTGACATAGATTGAATTACCTTGGTCAATAAATTTCAGTTCAGGGAGGAATTTTCCTCAAGGCTGCTTGGCAAGAATCTTACATACTTTCACCTTTCCCTGGGAGAGTCCTGGCCAGGTCCCTTTCTCATTTGTTCCTATCTATCAATTTCTCACATTTGACAGAGATGCCACAGGACGAGAATTCAGCTGCTTTCAATGCAAGCTGCCCCAAGCGCCTCTAACGTAGCTCCTTCTAAATCACAGAAAAATGCCTTAAAAAGTCAAGAAAAATCCAAATTAAGGGCCAGCTATAAATTTAAATAGCTATCATGTCAATTAGGTTTAGCATTTTTTCTTAATTTTAGACTAGTTTTAAATTTATAGAAAAATTGCAAAGAAGGTATAGAGAGTTCACATACAGCCCACCCCCAGTTTCCCCTATTATTAGTATCTTACATTAGGATGGTACTTTTGTCACAATAAATGAAACATAATCCATACAGAGATTAATTAATCTCCATTGAGATTAATTATAGTCCATGCTTTTTTCAGATTTCCTTGGTTTTTACTTAATGTTCTTTTTTTTTTCCAGGATCCTACGCAGAGTCCACACTGCATTTACTCTCCAGTGGCTGCTCAGGCTCTGCTTGGCTGGGACCGTTTGTCAATTACATTTTAATCTTTTAAAGCCTGGCAGCGTTAAAGAGATATTGTTG
This sequence comes from Propithecus coquereli, assembly GCF_000956105.1. Classification (NCBI taxonomy): domain Eukaryota; kingdom Metazoa; phylum Chordata; class Mammalia; order Primates; family Indriidae; genus Propithecus; species Propithecus coquereli. Next base: position 6,102,467 of record NW_012144967.1, read on the forward strand.
CTGTTGTTACTGTTGTAACACTTTACAAACTTATGCCTAAATATTCCCAGGAAGGTATCTGAATCCCTTAGACATGTATAAGCTAATAATAGCCATTCAAGTGCTAAGCGTATGAGAAACTAGAAGAAGAAATCTGCAGCATTATTTACAGAAGAATGAGTGTCCTTTATTTCATGCAGTTGTCTGATAATAAATGTTAGGGTGGAAAAGCTCATCTGGTTGAATCTGGTTGATATCCAGTGCTTTTAAAAAAAAAGAGAATTCAAAGACAGGGTCCACCCCACAGGTGAAAACAGAAATCTGCCAAATGCCTAATGTGGGAAAGGAAAGAGGATACGCAGTGTCATCTGGCACACAGCACCTAGCACAGTGCCTGGCACATGTGTTGAGTAGGTGAATATAAATGAATGAATGCAGTCCTGGAAGTGCCTGTGGATGGGGCCCCCTTGCAGCAGAACTTAACTTCAAAAGTTGAGATGATTCATGAGCAGATGAAATCTACCATCAACTTTAGAAGAGCATAAACCAAACTCAGAGCGTTGTGACTTAGTTTAGTCAAACTTATGATTTTAAAAAGACATACGCCATAGAGATGAAGGGTATACCATGAATTGCTTCTATTTACTGATTGTGGGACCTTTAGGAGAGTTATTTAAACTCCATGAAAGCATTATATGTAACCAAAATGTTTGTACCACCACAATTTTCTGAAATTAAAAAAAAAAAGAGTTAGTTTCCTCATTTGTTTAATACAGAGGGTAATAGTTCCTATGTAGATTTGTTGAGAGAATGTAGATTTGTTGAGAGAATTAAATAACAATGTCCAATATAACAGTAGCTGGCCTAATAGAACGGTGATAAAATATCATTGTATTCACCACCATTATTATCATCATCTTCATGGACTTCATCATCAAAGATGAGAAAACATTCATTTTAATTGCTACTCAAGGCTGTGCATGCAAAATAAGAATTACTTTTCTGATTGCTTGCTCCTTGCCACCACCTCTCTCCAGCAAAGAATTTTCACTTCTGAAACTACCACATAACGTCCTGTGATCTCTATGGCAAATTCCTAACTATCCTTTGAGATGCATCTTAAAAAGCATCTCCTCTGAAAAGCTTTTCTATGCCCCTCTTTTGGGCCTCCCTAACACCACGTTAATATCTCTATACAACTCATTTCAGATATTGAAATCTGGGTTCACATCAATGCCGCTGGCCACTTGGTCGGGAGTTCCTGAAGAGCAGGGATGGAAATGTGTTCATCTCAGGACACCCAGCACCCAGCATACTGCTTCCTAGGGCTGCCGGCACAAAGTGCCACAGATTGGGTGGCACACTTCTTCTGATGTCTATGGGAAACAGTCTTGCCATGACTCTGTTTTATGGTATTGCCATCAATCCTTGGCATTTCTTGACTTGCAGCTGCATAACTGCAATCTCTGCCTCTGTCTTTTACAAGGTGTTCTTCCCTCTGTCTGTCTGTCTTACTATGGTGTTCTCCTCTCAGTATCTATCTAGCTCAACAGCAATTCTTTTCTTATAAGGACACCAGTTATATTGCATTAAGGGCCTACCCTATACCAGTATGATCTTATCTTACCTTACATCTTAATTATGCCTACAATGACCCTATTTACAAATAAGGTCACATTCACAGGTACCAAGGATTAGGACTTTAACATAGCCTTTGGGAGGGACACAATTCAACCCACAGCACTACTTAACACATAATTGGTGTTCTGTGATTGTCCTTATGACAGAATGGATAGATCAATGACTAAATAAATGATTCTGCTCTCCTAATAACAGGGTAGAGACATACAGGTGGTAGCTCATTCTTCTGTAACCACAACTATGCTTTAAAATCCTGTGGTTTCTTGGTACCCACAGAATGCTGCCTTTTTAAATCCATGATTAGATAATACCATGCTAAATCTCATAGTAATTCCCTTCCAGGGCCCTGTATTTGTATCTAATTATGGAAAACCCAAGCCAGGGCCTCAAAGGCATAATTTTAAAACCATTTTTTTTTTCTTTCTGGGTTAGCTGCTGCAGTGAGCCTACTAATCAGGTACGTCTCCTTTCACCTGTGTAACATTCTAACTTGAAGGCAAACCGATTCTCTGCAACCATATCCAATTTATGGAGCAGAAGAAACTGACAGTGTTTGAGACAAAAGCCCATTGCTAGCTTTCTTTCAGTCCTTAACTTTTTAACATATGTGGCTGGCATCTTCATTTTCTCACCTTTTCCCCAGCAGGAGTGCAAAATGATAGAGTGCTACAAGTCATACAAAAACCCAAACCTTATGATACCCCAGATTCTGACTTGCACATTTCCATTCCCTCCCTCTCACTTCAGAATCACAGAGGTAGCAGTGGCTCCCAAGGTATCGAGCCCAAACTCTATTGGACCTTTCATTCTTTTGTTCAGCCTTAGCCCTATCCTCAACCCTTACTTCCTTGTCCCGCTCCCAGACACACACACACACACACACACACACACACACACACACACACGCGCGCGCGCGCACACGTGCACAGACACATATACGTGACTTTCCACAAGCCAGTAAATGAAGAATACAGCCAGCCCACTTGCTAGTTATCCTGTTCTTTATCCCACTTAGCTGGCATGTTATGCTAAATTAGGTTATCTGCTTGTAGCCTACGGAAACATGAAGAAGAAGAAAAAAGCATCAACATTACCACTGAAGAAAGGATTAATGCCACAAGCAACTTCACGCACATTTACTTTTACTTATAAAAACAGCAAAGCATGGCATCCTAAGAAATGTTTGCAACTCTTCTATCTTCTACTGAGGGTTAGAAACACAAGCAGGGAATGGTGTGAGAAGTGATACCAGAATTTGGAAAAGAAAACATAATTCTGAGGGACTTTATGCAGAGTGTGAAATTCTGACGTCTCTATTACGGCTCGACCCAATCTGGGAAAAAGAGACTGGTCGTTGGTCCAAAATGTCAACCAGGAGCTTAGCTCCATCACTTTGCTGGATTTTAAAATAAACAAGATAGATAATACATTTCTAAAAGGAAATATAATTTTAAATAACATCATTTAATAATCAAATAATATTTCCCTCCCCTTTTTTGAAACACTGATCATATGTCAGACTCTGAGCTTAAGGTTTTATGTACATATTCATTTGCATCTGTGAAGTAGATTATTTTTTAATTCACATTTTATAGATGAGAAAACCAGAGTTCAGAGAATTTAATTACCTTGTGCAAAATGCCTCAGATAAGTGCAAAAGCCAAATTTTGAATCCACATTTATCTGATCCAAATGCTCACGTTCCTAAGAGCTTGTCATATATGACAGTGGTCCCCAACCTTTTTGGCACCAGGAACCGTTTTCATGGAAGACAATTTTTCCACAGACCTGGGGGGTGGAGGGAGCAAAGGATGGTTTGGGGATGATTCAAGTGCATTACATTTATTGTGCGCTTTATTCCTATTATTATTACATTGTAATATATAATGAAATAAGTATACAACTCACCATAGGCTGGGGACCCTGATATCTAATATACATTGCCATGGCTCAAAAGGATATGAGGACAGGATGACCATAGCAAACAATCCTATTCCAAAAGGGAGGAATGAGAGACACACAGCAGAGGAAATTCTGCCATCGGACTGAGCACCTGTTGTGATAACTCTTAGTGAGGGGTGGGTAGATATGTCCCAGTACTTCTCTCTGGGAGGGGCTCTCTATTATCTTGCTCTTCTTGGCCTTAACTCTACACTCTGAAAAGTTTTTCCTTTTCCATTATCTTCCATGACGACATCTAAAGCAGGCATTGGAGACTCAACCCTCCTAAGGGTGGAAGCATCTTTCTCGGGTGGCTTCCTGGGCAAAAGATTTGGGCATTCAAGGGTTATTCTAAATATCAAATAACCCAACCTTTTAATCCATGATCATAAGACTGTAACTCAGTTATAAACCTAATAGCGTGTTTAATCTACTGACTCCAGTCTACTCCATGTGCCAATAGCCACACTCACATCTTTAATATTTATTATACTTCTTTATCATCACAGGTCTTGCTCTTTTTTAATGCAAAGTACCATGAACTTACAAGACTTTAATGGGAGAGCCACACATTTAGTATCATTAATCTGAGATATGTTGTCCAGATACAAGGTTACATGGATACCACCTCTTAATTGGATTTTTACTCTTAGACACCTTCATCACTGATGTGTCCCCTGTTGAAAGGATGAGTTTTAATTGGCCATTTTTCACTCTGTGTTTTGTCTTTTACCATAAAAGGTGTAAAATTTTGCTTCTTTCTACCCTACAAATCTCTGAACTACCTCTATTCCATTTAGTCTTCCTCGTAAACTGGCCACTTCTTTTCTAAGCTCACCTCTTTCTCATAACACCAAAAGCAGCTAACAGCACCCATTACACAGCACGGTTTCCAAAGTCTTCCACTAGAACTACAATTTTGTTAGTAACATTATTTTCCCTCAGCTTATCAAGGGCAACAATTTTAGCAAACTCACCATTGCCCAGCTCACCATCTTTCAAGTTTCCAATACAGTTTTTGCCAACAGCCAAATAACCACTATACCAATGTCTCAAATGTGATATTTCTGTCTTGGCAATGTCACATTTCTACCGACTAATTATTCCCTTAGTCAGGATTGAGAAATCAGGACTTGATTCTTAAAGCTTAGCCCTGGAAATACACATCACTTATGTTTTCACTTCAGTGGTCAAAGCAAGTCACACGGCCACACCTAAATTCAAAAGGATAAGAAAGTAAAATATCACCTACCATGTGCTCAAGAAAAAAGTCAGAAATATAATTGGTAGATAGCACTAATGACTACAAAAACACTTGTGAAAATTACCAATTATCTTTTATCATCTAAAATCCAGTCTATTTTGTTCAGTTCTATTTATCTATTCTTACAGTTATAACATATTGTCTTAATTGATAGCCAGTTGAATAAGCCTTCAGAATTTGTTCTT
>NW_012144967.1:6110960-6122999 GCF_000956105.1 Propithecus coquereli
GGTATATAAAATCTGCTATGAAAAAATGTTTATAAATCACAATAACTAAAATGTTATGTAGAAAATTTAGGCAATGTGGCCAAAGCTGTGAATCAGAAGATAATCTATAGGCTTAAGAACCCAGTTTGCTAAATTTATTTGACTATAAACTCATTTTTTGCTACCATGTATTCACATCTCATAGAATTAATGCTTCACAATGAAATACTTGAGGCACTTAAAAAAGACCAGATTTTGTGTTTGGGGGATATGTGAAAGAAATGCAGGATTTAATATAGTTTTTGTTTATTTTAAGCCTATCTTGAATAACATTCTAAAAAAACTCCTAAGCCAAACTGTTACATGTGCAAAATAAAAGAAGAAATGACTCCGTATTAGGTGAACATCCAATGGTAAGTGAATGAATATACACCCAGTAGTATCTGGAAAACCTGCTACTTAGGGAAAGCATGATATCCCTCTGATACTACCCATTAGCACATTCTTATGTAAGCGGTGGCTGAACTCTGTAAGATTAGACACTCTCAACATATGTAAGAATTTCAAAGTCATGTTGATCTAAGAGCAGAAAAAAGTTAGCATCTTTGTAAACTCTCTGCCCAGAGCCCTCCAGTAACTTGCCATTTCACATGGAGTGAACACTAACAGCTTTTCACTATCCTCTATGGATCAACCTACATGATCTTCCACCCCTGACCATTCAGGTCACCTATCTTTCCTAACTCATCTCCTATTTTGCCCACCTGCTCACTGTTTTCCAGGGACACTAGCCTTCTTGCTCTTCCTAAAACATGACAAATGCCCACTGATCTTGGAGGCTTTTATACAGCTATTCCCCCTGCTTGGAACACCCTTCCTCCTGATAATCATGTGGCTAATGCCCTCAACTTTTTCAAGCGTTTGATCAAATGTCACCTCCACAGTGAGGTTTATTCTGACTGTAGTATTTAAAATTAAACCTTCTTCACTTGGCACTCTTGATTTCTTTCTCCTGTTCTGATTTTCACTTTTCCATAGCACTCACACCTTTTTCCATTCTATGTAATTTACTATTTTGCAGCTATGCTCGTTTTTTGTCTCCTTCTGGAAAGAGTAAGTCTGTGAGAACTAGATGTTTGCCTATTTTATTCAATAACATATCCCAAGGGCCTATAATAGTGTCTGGCACATGGGAGATAGTCAATCATTTAAAAATGTTCTATAAATAATGGCTAATGAACATTGAGTTTGTATTAAGAATGTGAGGGAGAATGGATTAAAGAAGCACAAACAGAAAAGGCACACCACATTTTTCATTTTAGAATCTGAGTTATTTAAGTTTGCGTGCTCCACGACCAGGTACAAAGGCATGGCCACTGATCCACGGAGAATTTCACTTCCAAAGCCATCAAGGGAAAGGGGAAAAAAAAGTATTTCTAATAGTTTGTTATGATGAGACATCCCCAAAATCCAGTTTCGATAAATTGAAAATCAAATTTCAATAGCACAAGGCATCATCTACAATTCTCAGGAACTAGAAATGTTTAAGACAAACAAACTAATTTGATACCAAATAAAAACAAGCCACTATCTGAAATAATCCTCATTAAATAATGTTCCAACACATTCCCCATAGCTCTTTATTTTTTCACAAGGGATTTTTTTTTTACATGTTCCGATTTTCTAGAAGGCTTTATTTCTATTTCTCTCTCTCCAACGCCTCTGGCAAGATTAGAAAGTGATGACCCAAGGACTTTTACAATTCAAAGAATGAATCAAAATGGCATGTGCATCTGAAATCATCCTGGTATCCCATCTCTCTTATCAGACTCTGCATCCCTGGAAACGGAACAGCCAGAGCCAGCCTCACAGGGCCGTGCATGCCCAGTGGTCTGTGATTCACCAGGCTGCTGCTGCGGTGGCCATCAGGTTGCCATGAATAATGTACTAGGTACACATCTCTGATTTGCTCCCTTATTAGCATTTTAAGGTGAATAGCATATTTATTTAATGTCATTTACCACACTACTTATTCTAAATTTGAGAGAAGTATATAGAGTCATTGCACATCCATGCTTACAAGAATGTGCTTTAAAAAAAAAATAAACGGGTATCATTGGTGTAAAGTAATGTCATTGCTCTGTCAAAGCTTCCTCTTTAATATTTAGCACAGGGTTCGTGGGCCATCCTTAGTCTTAAATTGGAAACTTTAAACTGGCCCCTTGAGCCGCTGCTGTACCTGCAAAGGCAGCAAAATGGCATCATGATGAAGGTAAAGAGGGTCAGGTGATGCTGTGGGAACAAAATAATAAGCTTGCCCCATAGAGTCAGTAGCCACACGTGCCAGCACCTTGCTGGGAGTTTTCATAAATCATTTTCTTTAAAAACATAGAATTGAAACATACCCCAAAACTTTGGTGCCCTCAAGATCATCTTAAATAATATATTACTGATGTATCAAAGAGGACCCAGGAAGAGAGTGCTCTTCATGTTAGGGCTGAAGGTGATGGTAGAGGGATGAGAGGCATGTAGAGCTCCTTGAAAAGAAAACCCAGGGGGGATTCGGAAGGAAGATCAAGTCCAATTGTTCACTGCTCTGAGAACCATTTTCTCTGCAGTCCCTTTCTTCAGTCAGGAAAATAGAAAAAAGGAAGGGAAGGAGGAGGAAAAGGAGGGAGGGTGGAGGACAGAGAAGCAGGAAACCAACTATAAGTGAGCCAGGTGCCATGAAGATTTTACACAAATCATTTCATTTTCCTGCACAGTTACCTCGTGATATCAATATTATGATTATCCTCACTTATCTGGCAAAGGAACCGAGGCTAACTGAGGTTTAGTGTCTGGCCCAAGGTCACATAGCTAGGAAGTAAGGATGCTCACATTTGAATCCAGATCAGTTTGATCCGAATGTAGAACTCTTTCTTTATATATATATATGTGTGTATGTGTGTGTGTGTGTGTGTGTGTGTGTGCGCGCGCGCATGTGTGTGTATATATGTATATATATGTATATGTATATACACGCACACATATATATCTATATATATTTGAATATCATTGACATACAATAACTTATACATCTTTCTTGTTTTAAGTACCACAGACAAGGGAGGGCAGTGGGAGTACCCTAGTGACCTCCTCTCTGAGTTAATCCCCTCCGGTGCCTTGGGGCACAGACCTTAATCACTCGCATAGGAACCAATGCATCAGCTCTGGTTTCCACACACAGTTCTGTCAAAGTCTCATCCTTCTGAGAGTTACAGAATGTTTTGCATTTTCCTTTTTACTGGGAAGGCCAGGATGCTTAGGACCAAGTATTACCTTCCAGTACACTCACTGGCTTGACCCTTAGGGTTGGTGTACTATGTATCTGCTTTTTTTCTTATAATCATTTTTTTCTATTTTATATTCCTTTCATATCAGGCTCATCATGCTATCTGGTTAAGTGCATTTCTGCATGCATGCTCCCTAATCACGAGGCTCAGGGAACACTGCTAGTTTAAGCTCAGTTTGGACTATTGCACTTGAACCTGAGCACTTGCAGAAATCACTGAAATATCAGACAAACACAATCTTGTTATCTATCATAAGACATGTCATGCATGGACAATATTATGTAATACATGGATAAACGCTATGTTTGCAAGTAGTATACAGACAGTATCAATTCCTGTATGAGTTCAGCTGTTGAATGTTCACTTATCTCAGCCAGATATCTGGCTTGGCATGGGCTGATTCCTGCTTCCTCCCAAACCTCGGTGGAGGAGCTCAGTGGTGTGAGTGTATCAGTCAAGATAGGTCAGGTTATAGCACAGTAACAAGTAACCCCAATTTCTTTGTGACTTGAACAACAAAGGTTCATTTCTCTGCCATACCACACATCCGTCCTGGGTTCTCCGGGAGCTCTGTTCCCCGTCACCCCACTCTTCAACCCAGGCTAACAAAGCAGCCACTGTTGGAGACATTGCCTGTCAATATGGTGGAGAGGAAAGAAGAGTTTCTATCTAGATATGACACATGTCACCTCCTGTCACATTCCATTGGCAAGTCATAAGACCATCACTATTTTCAAAGAGGTGAGGAAGTGCAGTTGTGCCACAGTCCCAGGAGAACCAGGAGAACTGGTGGACGGCACTGTTGGCTGCCACACTGAGAGAGTCCAGCCTTTGTCCTCATCTTTCCTAGCTCATGTCTGACTCCTGGCTCTTTTCCCTTCGTTCCCCTTGACTTAGGTCCCTGAATTAGTTTTTTAGAGCTGCCAGAACAAAAACCCACAGATCAGGTGCTTTAAACAACAGACATTTGTCTCCTCACAGTTTCGAAGGCTAGAAGACCAAGATCAGCAGAGTTAGTTCCTCCTAAATCCTCTTTCCTTGGCTTGTAGATGGCCATCATCTCCCTGTGTGTCCCATGGTCTTTCCTGTGTGTGTGTGTGTGTGCGTGTGTGTGTGTCCTAATCTCTTCTCATAAAGACACTAGTCATATTGGACTAAGGCTGACTCTAAGAGCTTCAGTTTAACTCAAACACCCCTTCAACTACCTTATCACCAAATATAGTCACATTCTGAGGTACTGAGGGTTAGGACGTCAATATAGGAATTTGAAAAGGACACAGTTCAGCCCATACCAGTCCCTCATTCACCATCATTATTTGCTTTCTCCAAGTGGGATCTGTTCTCTCCCTTGCCAGTCGGTTTTCTGCACAGCAGCCAGTGGGGTTGTTGTGCTCAGGGTTCAAGAGCACATCTGCAATCACCACGTGGTGCAGGCAGGAACTCACTAAGGGAAGGGACAGCAAAGTGCACAGGTGTCACACTCTCCCGTCACATTGAAGAGAAGTATGCTGGGACTGGGCATGGCTGGGCACACTGGCTTCCCTTTCTATACAGTGTGTGTGAGAGGGGCCTGGTATGAGGGGAATCACCACTATGGTCCACACATCAAGTAGTTGGGTTTATGTGCTAGATGTGCAGAGGAATGCTAGGAAATACCAGAAGCAAAGCAACTGGAGAGCTCGCAGACCCTTGTTCCTGGGGGAAAGGAGAGCCTTGTTCCAACTGGGCTCTAAGAGTATCCATTAGACAATCCCTGGCTTGCCCCATAGCAATCCGTTAGAAATACAAATCTAATTCTGTTCTGTTTCCCAAAACATGCCAAAGGTTTCACATTGCTCATAGAACAAACCCAAACTCCGAACCATGACCTTCAAGGCCCGGCATAAGCTAGCCCCTGCCCACCTCTCCACTCCCCTCTCGAACCTCTCTCCTCTTGCTAATTGTCCAGGCACACCAGTCTCCTTCAATTTCCTCAAACACCCTGCAGCCTGCCCTGCTTTGATGCCATGACATACAGTGGCTCCTAGTCCTGTAATGCAACCCACATGCTCTTTACATTTCTAATTCCTTCTCATGCTTCAGGTCTTTGTTTAAATGTCACCTCCTTAGCGAGTCTTCCCTGGATCCTCAATGTGAATGATGTCTCCTTAAATTAGCCCTGTTAATTTTTAAACACCCTATTTGTTAGACTCATAGCATGCATCACTATTATACTCGTAGTTATGTTTGCACACATGCAGACACACACTTGTGTGTTCTATGATTTTCTTCCAAATATTTGTCTCTCCACTGAACTCCAGCATGTAGCAAAGCACTTGGCCCATGTGGCAAGCAATAAATATAATGGAATTTTTGTAATATTTGATGTTTATGGGGTCCTTTCATATAAAAACCATAAAATGCATGCAGACAACAGCTGGTATTATTCCTATTAATCATCTGTGCCATATTTGCTTAAGACCACACGCAGAATAGAAAGGGTCGAGGGAAGAGGTACAAAGAGAAAAGCAAGGCTGGGTACAGAATTCTCCACTGATGCAACCTCTAGCTTACTCCACCCAACCCTTCCTTGGAAGTAGGTTAAGGAGGCTGTGTTATCTGGTAGCTAAGGCACCAATGTCCACACAGTGTCCTCATGACCCAGCTGAGGCTAGAGGCCACTCACTGCTGGCATTCACCAGATGTTCATGGCTGGAGGGAAATTGGAGCTTTAGCTGGAGAGAGTGAGGCAGGAAGACGTGTAGAGGGCCTGCTTGGTGTCATTACTTCACCCAGTCCTCAGTTACAGGAAGTAAATAGTATTTTGCCTTTTGTACTAATGAGGAAACTAAGATATGGTCAGAAGCCTTGCCTGAAGACATGCATCCTGGGTGTAGTGAAGTCAAGACCCAAACCCATATCTTTGTGATATGAAAATTCATGTTCTCCCTGGTGCTTTTCAATCCCCAAAATATCTGGTGGTATCTAAGCTTTGGCTTAGGAACCATGTCCACATGCATTCTCCAAATTCATACTCAACATGCTCTTTCAGCCCAAGAATTATTTGCTTTCACTTAAATGGGAAGGAACTGAAGCTTTATAGACAGAGAGACAGACAGACTTACATGGATAAATGAATCACTCTCTGAAAGGCGAAATGAAAGGACTAAAAGCAAAACACACACCTTCTGGCTCCAGATCCAATGTTCTCACCACTGTCTTTTGGCTTTGGATGGAGAAAATAGTCATAGAATCCCCTGGGTCACAAACTCCTTAGTAAGCAGATAGACAGTTCCATGAAAATTATGTATTTTAATTTCCATGAGTGAACAGCAAGGTCAATTTTCTGAGAGAGTCACCTGCCCATCTGATGGGCTATCCCCTGTGGATGCTCAAAAACTATTTGTGTTCTAGGGACTACTTCATGTGAATTGAGATGACAAAGGTAGACTTACAAGATAGTGTAGAGGTCACTGTCTTGGGTGGTTAGTTTAGAGACAAAAGAAAAGAGACAATAAAAAGGTCCAACGTAAGTCTGACCCAAATGTCTTGGTGAAGAAAGAACAGGAGCCATCAAAGGGGAATGAGATTGTTGGCAATAAAGATAGGACATAGGGACCTAGAACAGAGAAATTAAAGTTGATTTGTGAAGTCCAGTTTTAAACTGATGCTTAGATGCAATCTAATCTCATGTCCTCATTTAAAAAATGTAGAAAATGAGATCTGGAGAAACGAAATCTGCCCTATGTCTGAAAGAAAAACTTTTTTCCTGCAACAGAGAGTTGCTGTTATTGGTTCTAAATTCCTGGAGACTTAAAGTTGTGAAATTATTCACTTTAAAAGTAAGGATAGGGGTATAATAACGTGGGACTCAAAAAGAAAATACTGTGCAAGGTGCCCTGGTATCCAGCAGGGCTGCGGAGAGCTAGAGCTAGGTTTCAAGCCAAAGAAAATGTAGAAAAACAGACCCATCCGAGAGCTGGAGAGACCTGGATGGGGTGGGCAGGGTGGGGGGGCTGGTCAGAGGATTCTCTAGAATGAAACGGGCCAGCAAAGTCAAGCGATGGCCCTATGCACAGGAATTCTTCACAGTGACTCATATAGGCATTGGAAGTAGATGTTAGTTGAGCACACACAGGGATCTCTGAATAAGGCATGTCTCTAAGGTAACGAGGATCCTCAGCATCAATACACAGAACTTTCTAAATTATCCACACAGTCAAGTAAATTTCTTATAAACTTCTGCTTATACCCTTCTTCCAAGACGCAGTCTCCAAAATCCAACTTCCGGAAAGGCCAGGGCCATTTTCTGTAGGCATGGTGCTCACTGCATTGATGCTTCCTGTGTGCATTCCAGGTCCTCCAGCCCCCTCTCCCCACACAGCCCCCTTAATGGAGCATCTAACCTGTAACTGTCTCTGGAGCTACTAGTGCACATCCCCAGTTTGGGGCAGCAAAATGATGCTGAAATCAATATCTTCCCTTGAACTTCCCAGCCTCCCTTCCCTTCTGCAGATGTTTACTTTTAACACAGGGATCATCTCTTTTGCACTGTGATCTGCTTTCAGCTCTGACCAGCTTACGCTGTTCTTGGCAGCATCCTCTCACTCACACATCCCAGGAAGGAGGGGAAAGAGGAGAGAGATAAGAGAGAAGGACAGAAAGATAGACTGAACCAGAAATCTTACCAGGAAGTAAGGAATATCTCCTGTCAGAAATGCCTCAAAAAAACTTTAAATCAGATCAGTTTCAAAACTGAGGTTAATGCTCCCATATTTGGGATTGGAAGGCATTTCCCTAAGGAGCTAGAGCAGGAACAAATCTCCACCTCACCATTTGTGCAGACAGTTGTTTCTTCAGCAGACACTTCTTTAGGAAGCGGTCCATTCCCCACCCTCAGGAGGGCCCTACGGCAATGGGTACCTGCCTCTCACAGGTTAGAGTGGAGAGGAACAGAAGGTGACCACAGCCCCGATGGAGTTGAGCTAACGCTCTCTTCCAGCCATCTGGAATTGACATTGTTATTAGCCTGTAACTGTCATTACCCAAACTGAGGGAACATGCTGGGAGGCCTGGAGTAGCCACATCCTGCCACATGTGCCAAAAAGAAGGTAGACTAGGATGCAGAGAAGACTGAAGATGCTGTGCTGAAAGAATAATGGATAAGAGATCCCAGAGAGAAACACAAGCAGACCCAGGAAAAGGCAAAGACAGCCCGGAGGGAGGCAGAAATCCACAGCCTGATGGAACGTTCTGCCACGGGACATCCTCGTATCTCCAGTATATTCTCCTTTGGCTCAAACTAGGTTTTGTATTTCTTCTTTCTTTCAATGAAACCATCTCCTACTATGTTTTAAATCGGTAGCCATTCTGTAGGATGCATTCACCTGTTCTGTCACGAAGACCTTTTCCTGGAAATTTTAACACCTTAACACCTTTAAATGCCTTTCTCCCTGGTTTTCAAACAGATTGCAAGCATTCTGAAAGCAACTATTAAGTCTGTTTCGTGCTAAACCCAGCATGGTGTCCAGGAATGTCTTCAGGGTTTAATTCAGTTGCAATGACAGGGTTACACTTCCTTGGGGCCAAAAGAGGCAACTGCAGGTCTCAATGGACCCCCAGAGTCATTGCGTCATTTGCCTTCTAATTAAAGTGAACTAAAGGATGTCTTCTCTATGCTTTAATAGGACAGGAGTTATTTCTGTAATTTATATTTCAATATAATTAAGAAAAGTAAATCTCTTTCCAGGAAAGAGTTGGAGTCAAGTAAACACCATAGCTTGCTTAGCGGCAACAGATATACTTTTTATGCCAACATATTTCTTCTGCAGAATCTGCCTGCTCTATCATATTAGCAATGAGAGAAATATTAGAATTTTACAGGATTACAAAGTGAAAAAAGAAAACCCTTAAGTGTGAATGAGCCAATATCGTTATGAGTAAACTGGTGAGTATTTTTAAATGGAACCATTCTTTTGTTTTGTCTGATAAATGAACACGAAGTTCCACCGTTATCTTCTTTTAGAGTTTTTGGTACCTGTCTCTCACAGAAAATTCATATTATGGTTGATGCTATATACAACAAAAAGAGACAGAGGACATTTTTTTTCTCTTGAAAGTCACTGACCCACAGAAAAGGCCCCAACATAATCAAAATCCACTCTACAACTGCGTTTCAGCCCCTCCCTCTCTGCTCGCCTGACTGGTGGCAGTTGCATCTGCAACCTGACATTTTCTTGCACAGTCTTCGTTTCATCCTGTCTCCTTGACAAGACAAGAGGCACATCTGCTGCCAGTATTCTTACATGCACTACATGGGCACCTTATGTGCAAAAGTCAGTGTGCATGAATATTTGCATTTTTGTGGACCGAGATTCCATACTTTGCATCAGATTCTCAATTAACAGTAACTACCAACATTTACCATAAACTTAGCACATGGGAGGCACTGTTGTAAGAACTTACATGTGTTAACTCAGTCTCCACAGTGTTCCTATACAGAAGTACTATTATTAGCCCCATTTAACCGGGAAGGAAACGAATATACAAAAAAGTTAGTAACTCAGAAAAAGCACAAACGAGGCTTATTAGTGCTGAATCCAGAATTCCTGGAACGCTGGCAGTCTGACACCTCACCACTAAGCTGTGTTTTGAATGATTTGGCTTTTCCTGGCTCCCTTAAAGGGTCCCTGCTGTGCAATTAAGATATCAAAGTGGACCTAGAATTTGGAGCCGTCAGGCCTGGCCTCTTGCCAATGACAGGACTCTCAAATCACAGCTCTTCTTCTCTTTCCTACTCTGTCTCTGTCTCTCTCTTTCACACACACACAGACACACCCATACACATACACTTACATAGGCAATCGTAATAAAATGTGCCTTCACTAAGACAATGCTATTCATTACTTCTGATTTTTTATTTTTGGGAAATGATGAGTCTAAGGTCATCGTCTATAATTTTTGTTTTTGTCTAGGTGCTTATAGGGGGTTTTAATACTTATAATTAAATAATTCCATAAGAATGACTAAAACCTTGATTATCTTCTTTAATCAGAAGCAATCTAATATTTTGAATAAATTACAGGATGTTAATTGAAAGACATATTTTTTTATGCTGCCATAAAAGTTATGCTTTTAAAGAGTATTTACTCATATAAGAAAATATTCATAGTGTCTTCACAGATGAGGAGAAAAAACATGCCACAAAAATTATTTTGTATAGCACGGTCTTATCAGATGGCTATATTAAAAAGAAAATATATATACGTATGAATTCTTTTTCCTGGTCTTGCTCTGTTGCCCAGGCTGGAGTGCAATGGCACTGTCATCACTCACTGAAGCTTTGAACTGGGCTCAAGAGATCCTCCTGCCTCAGCCTGTCCTAGCCTGTAGCTAGGACTACAGGCATGCACCACCATGCCTGGCTAATTTTTAAAATTTTTTAGAGACACAGTCTCTCACTATGTTGCCAAGGCTGGTCTTGAATTCCTGGCCACAAGTTATCCTCCCTCCTCAGCCTCCCCAGTCACTAAGATTACACGTGTAAGCCACCATGTCCAGCTATACTTATGAGTTCCTGAAAGCTGGGAAGAAAAAAAAAAAAAAAAAGCAAATTTTTTCTGTGTCCATCTGCAAGGATGTAATAAAAGGTAGCATATTTCAGGACATAAATGTGTAAATGAAAGACTGAGACATATCTCCTACTTATCACTTATTTTGGTTATCAGATAGTGCCAGATGCTGAGCTCAACAATTTTGCATTTATTAATTTACCTAAGGCTCATACAATATATGGAGTAGGTATTAGTTTTTTCCTTTTATAAATGAAAAACCAGACACAGACCTTAAAAGGCTAGCACATTATCACTTAGCTGACCATAGAGACCTCTCTTACTTCAATGACTTAAATATGGTTGACACATCCACGTCCCTCCCACTAAGCTGACAGCAACTCCCACCTGCAATTTGGTACCACCCACCTCAAGACCTCAACAAGCTCTACCTTGCTCCTGTCACCTAAGGACTCAAAAAACCAAGATTCCCCTCCAGCCCCTCGGCATTCCTACGGCCCAGATCTAGCTGGTCAAGTACCAGTTACCCCACTGAGATCACCCCAGCTATGGCAATCTGCCTGGAACCCCTCCTTCCTTCATGGAGGACTTACTCAAAGAGACTGTTTAGAAGTTGCACATCTTTCTCCAGGAAATCCCCTAGATACTTACGATATGAAAGTTTCCTATGGGCTCAGGAGTCTAACCCAGGGTCACAGCTGATCTGTAGTAAAATTCCAACTGCCATTATACTATCCTTCTAGGTGTCACAGTACCTCAAATTGGCCAGGTGACAGGAAACTTTTATTTATTTATTTATTTAATTTCAGAATATTATGGGGGTACAAATGTTTTGGTCACATAAATTGCCTTTGTACTCTTTGAAGCAAAGTTATAAGTCTGCCCATCTTCCAGATAGTGTGCATTGTCCCATTAGGTGTGAATTTACCCATCCCCTCTTCCCCCTCCCACCTGCTTTATTTCCAATGAATGTTACTTTCATATGTGTGCATAGATGTTGATCGATTAGTTCCAATTTAATGGTGAGTACATGTGATGTTTGCTTTTCCATTCTTGTGATATTTCACTTAGAAGAAGGGTCTCCAGCTCCATCCAGGTTAATACAAGAGGTATTAGTTCATCATTTATTTTTGTGGCTTAGAAGTACTCCGTAGTGTATATATATCTATATCTAT
>NW_012144967.1:6124120-6136905 GCF_000956105.1 Propithecus coquereli
GCATGAGTGTTCCTATCTCTCCGCATCCACGCCAACATTTATTGTTTTGGGACTTTTTGATAAAGGCCAGTCTCACTGGAGATAAGAGATATCTCATTGTGCTTTTGATTTGCATTTCGCTGATGATTAGAGATACTGAGCATTTTTTCATGTTTGTTGACCATTAGTCTATCTTCTTTTGAAAAGTTTCCATTCATACCTTTTGCCCACTTTTTAAGGGGGTTGTATGATTTTTTCTTGCTGATTTGAGTTCTTTATAGATTCTAGTTATCAGCCCTGTATTGGATATATAGCATGAAAATATTTTATCCCATTCTGGTAGGTTGTCTATTCACTCTAATGATTGTTTCCTTGGCTGTGCAGAAGCTTTTCAATTTGATCAGGTCCCATTCATTTATTTTTTAGTTGCTGTGATTGCTTTTGGGGTCTTGTTCATAAATTCTTTGCCTAGGCTAATGTCCATGAGAGTCTTTCCAACATTTTCTTCTAGAATTCTTATGGTTTCATGCCTTAGGTTTAAGTTTGTTATCCACTGTGAGTTGATTTTTGTTAGAGGTGAGAGGTGTGGATCCTGTTTTAGTCTTCCACATATGGCTATCCAATTTTCCCAGTACCATTTCTTGCATAGGGATTCTCTTCCCCAATGTATGTTTTTGTCTGCTTTGTCAAAGATCAGATGGCAATATGAGGATGGTTTTATATCTAGGTTCTTAGTCCTGTTCCATTGGTCTATGTCTCTGTTCTTGTGCCAGTACCATGCTGTTTTGGTTACTACAGCCTTGTAGTATAGCTTGAAGTCCAGTAAGCTGACACCTCTCAATTTGTTCTTTTTGCTTAAGGTTGCTTTGGCTATACAGGGTCTTCTCTGGTTCCATATGAAGCACAGAATTATTTTTTCTAGGTCCATGAAAAATGATGCTGTTATTTTAATAAGGATTGCATTGAATCTGTAGATCACTTTGGATAGTATAGACATTTTAACAATGTTGATTCTACTGATCCATGAGCATGGTATGTTTTTCCATCTGTATATGTCCTCTGCTATTTCCTTCCTCAATGTTTTGTAGTTTTACCTGTAGAGGTCTTTCACCTCCTCAGTTAAATATATTCCTAGGTATTTTATTTTCTTTTTGCTATTGTGAAAGGTATGGAGTCTTTGATTTGGTTCTCACAGTCAAGCTGAGAACGAAATCAAAGATAGGAAACTTTTAGAGAGATAGATTGTTCAGGTTCCTCTTGAAGTCAATAAATCTTCTCCCTCTCAAACTCTTGGCTAAATTAATACCAGTTTGCTACCATGGTAAGCAGGAAGGAGAAGGAGGTGTAGAAGAAGGAAGAGGAGGAAAAAGAGGACACCAGAGTTAGTTCACTAGATTTCTTCATTAGACTTTTACTTGTGGTAGGGGCAATTGTTTAATAAGCAAAGTCTTACAACTGCTTGCTGTATATTCAGAGACCATTCATTTATCTGCGTGGTGCTGAACCAATTGCTTCCCCCTTTAAGTCAACACCAGTGCAGAAATAATCATTATTAAGGTTTACGCAGGGTTAAATGTTGTCAAGCTGTGGACCCAAAACATATCTGACACAGTTATTCCTCTTTCAAATAATCAGATTTTATATTGCTTTTACAATATTCTGCCCTGGTGAAAATATGCAGTTGCATTTGTGGATATAAATCAGCTAGATAATTGAGGTTTCAAAAAATAGGCTTTGAACCTTGCCAAATCAGTCAGTAACTGGGCCCCCAGGTATACTTTGGAATCATTTGTCTGGGTAATTCTAATGAAAACAACGAAATCCAAACATATTGCAGGGAAGTTAATAAAGAGCTCAGAGTGGGCATATTCATGCACCATGGAGCCAATCAAAACAAAAAATCAAATCAAATGAAATGAAATGGAATAAAATAAAGACACATGAACTCCAGCTCCAACAAAGGGCAAGTATCTCAGGATTCGGGTGTATGTCTACGCTATCTTTCCCAATTTATTGTAATATCTACATAGTTTCTGACTACCTTGAATTTTCCTCTCATTCCCTGTCATAAACTTGGTTCTTCTTGAAGACAAAATTTAGTGTTCCTAGCTTTGGTGCTTGGTGCTCCTTCCATGGAGTTTTTATAAATCTTCCAGATTTTCCAGTCTGTGGTTATTTCTGGTAACTCACCCATCCGATCTAATTCCCTTTAATCCCAGGAATCCCCAGGGATTATCTCCCCCATCAGTGTGCCTTGATCAAGCCATTGTTGAGCCACATTCCAGCCTTAGGTTTACAACTACCTATGATAGGAAATTAATAAGCTGCTTAAAATATTCTAGACCTTAGGTACCAGAGGCTACATGAATGATTTACGGGGCACACTAAGATTACAGCATAATCAGACTTAGTATTTGGATTCCCTTTCTCAGTCAAGACTACCTCTGTTCATTCCCACTAAATGCCCATTGTTATTTCTGAGTATTATGGAAAACTGAGGTGTTTTTAGGATATATGTATAGCATAAGGGGCCACAGAACATCTCACCTCCCAAATTAGCCATGGCTACATTAATTACATTGTCTCTTGAGAAACCCCTAGGACCACCTTATACAGAATACAGAATATTTTGAAAGCATGGTACCAACTATTTCACACCACCTCTGCTTCAAATATAGCTCAAGGCATCTTGCCAAGTGGTGTTGGAAGAGGTATTCCACAACCAGGAATTGTTTTGCATGGTCAACTCTGAGAAGGAAAATTTGAAACTGCAGGAGCCACTTAGAAAAGCAGATCTAATTGGGAGACCTGAAATGTGGCCAGGTCAACTGGCTTTATATGCCATTCCCAGGCTCAAGAACGTTGGCTTCATTCTCATCCAACTGGCACAAGCTCACAGAAGACAGGCCACTTACCAGCAAATAAAGGAACAGATTTATTCTTCCTGCCCCCTAAAAGGAACAGCTGCACCTGAACAAACTTGCAAGGTTAGGTTTGCATGCAGTTTAGGAAAACCTTCCCTGACTCCCACTCCTAACAAAGGCCAAAGACAAATCTAACCCAGGTTTTCTAGCTCTGGCCCACTGCTCCATGTGACAACTCCTTGCACCTAGTTCACTAACCTCATCATTTAGCTGTCCCAACAAGGCCCGTTTTGGGACAGGAAAGAGAAGTTCTCACATATCTCTCATTGCATCTACACTAGTTCCTTTTGCACCTGGGATCTCCTTGGGGGCCTCTTAATCGAAGTCTGACTAAGCCCGACCTTGCCTTGGTTTATGAGGGTAATGAAATTACAGCCCCAGGTGGGACGGCTGCAGGTGTACTTGTTCAGCCATTTGGAGCCTTGTTATTTCTGTAATTTGTCACATGCTGTCTCCTGCTTGGGGTTGTACTTTACAACCTAATGAATTCGTTCTCTATTAAGACAAATCTCGTCCATGCCAATCCAATTAAATCTATAAAATTATCCTGGAAATTTTAGAAAAGTGGGCTGCAACGTAGCTGTTTTTCTTTCTTTCTCTCTTTCTTTTCTAAGTCGTTGGACCAGGACTGATTATGAAATGGGAAGCAAAGAAGTTGGTGGAAAAAGCAACTAACTGGGGGTCAGAAGGCCTAGGTTTTATTCCAATTCTGTTATGTGATCTTGAACAAGTTTCCTCTCCTCCTTGGGTGTTGGTCCCTTGACAATAAAGTTAATGTTTTGAACATATTAGTGTGGATAATACCTTTTCATGTGTGTGTTGAGTTGCCTTACTGCATGCCAGACATGTGCATGAAAATTCTGCAAGGTGGATGAAATTCTGTCAATTGTACAAATACAGTCATCAGATTTCAGAAAAGACAAATGATTCACCCAAGGCCAAACAGTGAAGACAGCAGTGTGGCTTCAAAGCCCATTCATAGACTTCACAGACTGGTAGCCTAGATTCTTCACGGACAACACATCTTGAGTAAAAGTCTGTAAGTAGCTGAAGATAATTAAAGGTCACAAAGCTGACTTCCCTCTAGAGTTCAGCTACTAACTCAAAGATCCTAGACCAGTTTATCATCTAATTGTCAACCACTGCCATAGCAAATATTTCCTTCTGATTCAGTGTGCTAATTTTTTCAATGAGAAGTGTGATCATAAACAAATTGGGAATCAGAAAATGAAGAGCTTGGTCTATATACTCAATGAAAAGTACATTTTCCTGGTGGGTTCTCAAAAGCAGATTCCATTCAATTCAATATCTAATGAAATCATAAAAGTCTAATGTAGAAATGTTGAAATAAGTCCTTCCTTTTGCAAAGAGGTTTTAAAAACAAATTTTTTAGTAATTATTTGTTCAAGGATTTAATTCATACAGTAAGTTACCATTACTGGAGAAAAAGAAAGTTATCTATCCTTGAATAGAGCATTTGTCTGCTTATGTGAAAACAGTAACAAGAAAACATCAAAGTTTCTTTCTTATTTCTTATACCTTTATTATGGTAAAATATAACACATACAGAAAAGTGCACAAAAAATGTGCAGATCAATGATTTCTAAAACTACCACCCAGGTTAGGAAATAAATAGAACATTATTAGCATCATAGAAGCCTCCACATACCCAATATTACATTGTATGTATATATACTATATGTATAGATATATCGCATTTACCACTCTAGTGTTGATGAACATTGGAATTATTTGCATATTGGGCTTTTACAATGTTTCACAAGCATTGTTACATATTTCTCTTGCTTGCCTGGGTATGTTTTTATGTCTGGATATACATCTAAAAGTACAATTGCTGGGACATAAAATTTGCCTATCCTATCTTTAATAAATACTGCTAAAACATTTTCCAAAATTGTTGTACCAATTTAATTTCTACCAACAATGCATGAGAGTTCTACTTGATCCACTTAGCTATCTGTCATTCTGGTGGCAGTGTAGTGATATCCTAAACTTTTAATATGCATTTTCCTGATAACTAATGAGGTTGAGAAACTTTTCTACACATTTACTGGCCATTTGATGTCTACAATCCACCTGGAAATGATTTTTGTATGTGTCCTAAGGGCCAATTTTCATTTCTTTCCATATGGGCATCTAATTACTTTCAGCATTTATTGAAAAGGCCAACCTTTCTCCACTGCTCTACAGTACTCTCTTCATCATGAATCATCTGTTTATATACATGTGGGTCTGTTCCTGGGATTTCCTTTTTATACCGTTGGCTTAATTGTCCATCCACCTATCCTTGCACCTATATCTCAATGTCTTATTTACCTTATGTTTATAATACTCCTTGCTATATGGTAGAACAAGCCCTTCTACTTGTCTTTCTTCTTTAAGTGTGCTTTGACTATTCTTAGCCCTTTGCAAGAATTGGCTCATCAAGTGCTACCGAAAAGCAAAAGCAAAAAAGTAAGTTTTTGAGTGGGATTACATTGATCTAGGGTCAGCTTAGGGACTATTAGAACCTGGCGATTTCCAATTCATAACTCTTTAATTTCTCTCAAAAATGTTTTAGAGTTTTCTGTGTAGATATCTTGACTATTATGTGTTGGATTTATTCCAGAGTATTTAATCTTTAGACAGATATAGGTTACATATTTTGAATTTTTTCATCATCTTTTGTTATAATATAGAAATGCAATTTCGATATTGACTTTTCATTTAACAAATGTGCTAAGCTCAATGATTAATCTTACTAAACTTTCTCACTCTACCCAGTTTCCCCAGGAAGCAGCCTCACAGCTGCAGCTTTGAAAGGGGTCCCAAATGGTGGGCTTGGTTCTCTGGGCTTCCATCTTTCTCCAGATCCTGACCCTCATTGTCAATGTCTTCCAATGTTTGCCAACTTTCAAGCAATCACTTTTTTTAAAGCATTATGTAGCTTTTCTACTTGCCCTCGGTAGGATAGTTGATCTGAATTACATCCTTTATTACTGAAATTAATCTCAAAGTTTCTTTATTTGACACAATATAATTCAAAAGTAAATGCAGAAATATTCTTCCCATTAAAATACCCTTAGAGCAAAATTCTCCCTTAGGTCTAAAATGTTTACTAACATGGGCAATGGTGGACAAAATGAGGCATAAAGTCAAGACATTCTTTTTAAATCAGTTTCTATAATATTTGCAAGAGATTAAAAGAAAATATCATTACATAAAATAAAATTATTTTTCTATTTTGTGACATAAGTATTACTTTAATAAATAAAAACACAAAACTATGGTGTTAATGAAAACAATAAACATTAAACATCAATTAATGGGAGATTACTGGTGCTAAATTAAAACTGCTATTCATACATTTGGGTGTAGGTGACAATGATACAATAGCACAAGCGATTTCTCTCTCTCTCTCTCTCTACATATATATATATATATACATACACACACACACATATAAATTCTTTTGGTTTGTTGGAGGCATGGAATTTAGTCAGATTTTATTTCTTAAAAATACTCATTTTTATTCCTTATAATTATGTCAAATTATGCATTACTGTTATTAGTATAATAGCAGAATAGTCCAATAATATGTACAAACATACTCAAGGGATTAAGAGGAATCCTGCTATACGCATTTTCCTTCATGGCTTACGTCATTTGATTCAGATTTTCAACACCAAAAGGTCAATTCAATTTCTGTGATTGTTTCTAGGAAACACAGTAATTACACAAACTAGATTTTACCTGGGAAAATGTGTAGAACATTTACTATTACTAGCTTTATCTAAATAGATCTTGAGATAAAGAAAAATAGAAAAAGAAATAGATCTCTCTGGATAAAGCAAGGAATGTTAAAAGGGGCATTTCTAAAATGAAAAATCTTCAAAAATCATTTCTTTTGTCATGCCTGGCTACTGTAGAATGTGCCAAAGATTTAAACGTAATTGATTAAAAAGTTATAATAGGAACATAACCATGATTGACAAATAGGAGTTTAGTGGGACTTTAAGATCAAAGAACTTTGACTAAATTGCCTCCTGCTGAAGGAGTTGCAGAAATAAACAAAAATAGGCAGCATACGGAATAAATGAAGACATAAGAAGTTCCAATAATTGGGAGAAAGTAGAGGTATACGAGGACTGGGGGTCCTGCTGGGGCTGGAGTGGAGGAGTTGGATAAGATACCTGGAAGCCAGGAGCTGTGGGCAGATCATGGGATCACTGAATGTCACCTGCAGAGGTCAGGGTGCCGTGCAACAGGACCAAGGCACGGCGTGACGGGGTGTAAGTAGAGTGCAGGAAGCCAAAGAAATGAGAGACCACTATGTGGAACTATCCACTTGGAAATTGAAATGACCCAGGGTCATGGTGGGGATTGGTGAAGAGAGAAAGAATTTGAGTCAGGTGCCAAATTCTTTGATAAATAAGTGGGGATAGCAAAAGGGCCAGAAAGTAACACTAAAGCTGGTCAGGGGGTGTCTATCTCAATAGCCTAAGCTTCAAAAAAAATAAGCTGAGGTTTTGTTTCGATTTTTTAAAGACATTTTCTCAAAAATACAGGTATCTAAAATGTAGGCAAGACACCCTCCCAAAGTGAATATTACTTGAGAAAAAGGCTACCTGGTCAAACATAGTTTCTTCTGCAAGGGCATGGTAGAAAAGATGTTTATTTAACAACACGCTCCCATCAAGGAAAGCTCCACAAGCTGCTTGTATGCCAACAGCAACCAGGCCAATTGCACCAGGTCACCTCATACTTCAGCAATAGTACACAACAAAACTTCATTTACAAAAACAGGAGGTGGGCCATAGTTTGTCAAACCCTGATCTAACTTGTCCTTAGGTGTCCCAACTCAAGTTTTATAAATATCTGTGAAGTTTCATCTTCTCTTATAGCCATTTTATAAGTAAAGGAAACAGTACTCTCTCTCTTCCATTTAAATAAATTGTATATTTAGATAATCCATTCATTCGACTAATAAAGTTTTGGGAAGAAAATTAACCCATCAAATTGGCAGACATAAGTCGAATCCAAAAATTGAATTTGCATTTTGAATTTTTCTGATGACTACAATAGCCTTAAATTTAAAAGAGGTTTAGTGAGGTGGTAAATGCCAAATCACAGCACTCAAGCAAGCAACCCTTCACACCTGTATTTCCTGTTGTACCCTCATCCTCTGAGCCTAGAAAAGGAGCCTTTGTTTAAGACAGTTCATGTTTTCTTGAGGCTTTTTGCTTATTGTCTTTGCATACTGCACTGCCTTGCATATCTGAGGGTGTCGCCTTCCACCTGGAAAACAGGGCTGGTCAGAATGCTCCCAAGGGTCATTCCTTTGGGGTGTCAATTCTAAATGCTTAAACAAATGGGTCATGAGACTGAAATGAGGTCAAGAAAATCTTCGGAGGCACACTCCTTTCTGATGGATGAGCTGAAATGAAAACCATTTCAGAGCCTACTTTTAGCAGAATAATGAATTCTGTGTTTTCAATCATTAAAATTGAGATTATAATAGATAGCATTCTGTCCCACTGTTCATGAGATTTAACTCTTCAGAGGTCATAATAGATACACCCTATTAAATAATGCAGGCCAGACGACGCTGACTTAATAAAACTGAAATGTCACTTTGGTTTTGAATTGATTTTCTTATTTGATGACTTCTTAGGCTTGCAAATCAGAATTGCCTTGTATTTGCACGTCTGAGGAGGTTGCCTTTCCCAGGGTTAGTTGAAAAAAATGCAGACTGATGGGAAAGGTTTGTGTTGGGTCAGTATCGAATGGCCTTCTCTTGGGGCTTGAATTATTCATGAGCATCCATGTGTTTTGTGTTTCTTGCTTAACACTGTAGAAGGTGGGGACAGGAGGAGAATGTTGCCAGCTGCAAACATTGATTGCCTTCTTGAACAGGATTAGCAGTTAGAGGAGGGTGGGGGTGGATAAAGGCGGAAGCTGGATCTAATTTTACAGGAATTTGAATCAATAAACTTTGAAACTAAACAACTGGCCAACAGCTGACAATAACAAGTTTTATATTATTATCTACTGTTCATTTTTGACAAGTTATGTACTCTTTATGCAAAGGTAAGAAACTATAAAACCAACTGCCTATCTTCTGATTGTAAACATAGCTATTTGAGGCTGCCTCCTACAAATGACCTTGAGGTTGGCTGACTATTTGGAGAGGGGTAAGTGTGCAACCGGCTTATGGATACAGGATCCAAGAGAACCTGTGCCCACTCCTGGCTTGCAGCCTTCTTAGCTCTGTGGCTCCCAGTGCATCTTCTGCCATTTCTGAAATACAGATTCCTCTTATAAAATGATGCATTTTAGGGCTCTTATTCAGTGTTTTCAATTTTTTTTTCAGGTGTAGAGTACTTTGTTCAAACAAAACATTCCCTACAAGCCATATACATAGAACAGATAAAAGCAAGACTGTTTGCACTCTAAGTAGACGCATAGGTAGGGGAACGAGCAGGGAAGGAGATACTGAAATTCTCATTATCCCAATTTGGTAGAATTGGGCACTCCTAGGTATTTTCTCTGGCCCTATCCCCCAAATGCCAAGCCTAGCAAGTCAGGAGGAAGAGTCAGCTCTTCTTTCACTTCCCTATTTGGCACCCTTTTCACTGCCACTTGTCCTTCCTGCCAGGGTTTGCAAGCTTTAGGTCTTACAAAATTCTTCCGCTGGAACACTGGGAGTGGTCTTGTCTACAAAGGAGACCCAGAATGAACCACACTGAAAAGGCATTATTTTCAGAGCCCTCCTCTGTCTTCAGAGAAATCCTGTCTGTGTACTCTATTTTGAGAGCGGTTAGAGAAGGAGAGAGTGGAATGAAGAATGATGAAAGTGAATAGAAGAAAAAATTCTGGGATGAATGCTATAGCTTGGGACCTGGAGGGCTAAAGCTAAAACTAACATAGTAATTTAGAGGAAAAATCAGCCACACCAATGTCTTCGAGCCAGAGGCAATGATTCTCTATCTTTATTTTCTTACCAAATAATACCTTTAAAGAACCAGCTGGTTTCCTATGGGTAATGGTAACCCTATTATCGTAGAGGTGTATTTGTGGGTCAAGGAGTTGTTGTCCTTTGTCATTGAAGTCCTAATTTTGTTCTCAGCCCTGGACAATAAAAAGTTTGTAATAATTTTTTTTTTCCTGACAAAAAGAAAATTGCACCACGTTCTACCAGAATGCAAACTTAATCTAGAGAAGCCAAGAAAAATATTTAGGGAAAACCCTGTCTTAGCCTCAAAAATCTGTGACCTTAATGCCAAATGCAAAAAGGTGATCTGAAAACCAAAAAAAAAGAAAAGTCTAAAGTTCACTTTATTTTTTTCTTGCTGTTAATTAAGGCTATCAGAACAGTGACCTTAAAAAGTATAATATTCTTTTAAAACAGGGAAAGAAATAATGACCTGCCCTCAAGATCACCATCGAATGGACAAAATATGCATTGATTATGCATGCAATTACCCAAAAGTTTGTTATTTTACAAAATTGAATTCTTTCTTGCTGAAGTCCAATGCTGGGGAATTAAATGCAGACTGTACTTAATTTTGTCACAGCACAAATAGAGAGGTTATGGAGAGTGTTATGGCTCCACAGCCATTAATATTCCACTGGTGTGGGAATAGATTAGCAAGTGAAGAACACAGCAGGTTAGGATTATATGCATCTATTCAAACCCCACATAATGAATGTGGGGAAGAGTGATTTGAATGTCTAATATCAGTCACTTAGCAGAATAAAAAGAAAAAAATTCTCATGCTCACTCCCAGGGCTTTGAAAGCGCTGTTTATTTCAAAAATTTTCACTCACTATTATAATCAGAACTACTAAAATAAATTGCTAATAATTGTCAAGCTAAATGAACTAATTTTTTTTTCTCTAGAATATTTCTCAGTTTCCCATGCTGTCACAAGAATCCATATTTTGTAGCTCTTTCAACTACAAGGATTCAGAGCAGTTGCCAGCCAGGGGGATTCAGATATGCTTCCATTTTAACCCTTTCCTAGACTCACTACCCCTGAGGCCCACATTCGTCTCTCATGAAGCCAATAGACAGGTTGGTTATTTTCACTTTCTACTGGAGATGGCTAAAGTGCATAGCCATCCACATTATGCTTCTATGAATTGTTCTAGGTAATGTTACTCAAAAGAAGGAGTTATACACTATAATTAACGGATAAAAGAGAAATTTCCCAATTCCAAGATGAAAGTGCAGTATCTATTTGGAATCCCTAATGGTGGAGGTGGGGAATCAAACAATAAATTGTTGGCAAGGAAATTGGCAGAAAATAGTGAAATGAATAATGAATGCTGGTGGAAAGGAAGAAGAGAAAATGGAGTGTTACAGGACTGAAGACCATGTGGAGGAAACTATAACTATGTGAAGGTCCCATAGTATCTTTCTTGCAGTGTCAGGAGATTTTCTCCCCGAAGTTATGATGACACCATAATTACAGGGAAAACAGAAACAGGTTTATCATTAATTTTATCCAAGACTCTCTGAAGAGGCTTAACAACTATCATCATTTTCTACTAAGTCAAAGCTGTGACACTCCTTGGAACGTGAATACAGCCAGGAAGAAAAGTCAAGATACAGGTGACAAAGTTTCTTTCGAAGTGAGAGTCACTCCTTTTAATGTTGCCAAAGCTGCCACCTTGACATTACAAATGAATAAAAGTAAAAAAAAAAAAAAACAAAAAACTTTGTCCTATATCTCTGGAATGATAGCAACAAGTGAAAAGCTCCTTGTAAGTTGAAAATACTAATGCTAACATGTAACAATGATTTTAAAAGAGGAGGTAAGGAAGGAAAAGGAATATTGTCTTCAGTTTCCTATGAGTCTATCTGCCTGAGAGCACAAATGAGGATTGGGTTCTCATTTATACTTTATTGGCTCTTGCTTTTTCCTGCTCATTCAAGGAACTGTATTCCCTGTAAAACTTCCCTTCTATCACCAAAGGATTTTAGGAGTCCCCAGGGCATGTCTCCCATATCCTCAGAACCATGGCCATCAGCATCCATGGACCATCATTGTCAGATCCCCAGGGAACACACATCTCTGATGGGTACCACAGCTACTGTGGTCCATCTATCTGCACCAATTGTGTCTGCTACACTTGCCACACACAGCCACTACTATGAGCTTTAGCCACTAGTGCTAAGAAATTTCTGCCATTTTCCTGCACATACTGCAGAATTCCATTGAATGGCAAGGATGGAACTGGCGGTCATTATGTAAGTAAAATAAACCAGGCACTGAAAGACAAATATTTGCATGTTCTCATTCATATGTGGGAGCTAAAAAAGTGGATCTCATGGAGGTTGAGAGTAGAATGATAGTAACCAGAGGCAGGGAAAGGAGTGAAAGGTGGAGGTAAAGAGAGGTTGGTTCATGAGTACAAACACGCAGTTGGATAGAAGGTGTCTCTAGTATTTGATAGTACAGTAGGGAAATTATAGTTTACAGTACTTTATTGTTTATTTACAATATACAATATTGTCGTTTATTGTATAATCCATAGCTAGAAAAGAAGCATTGGAATGCTCCCAACACAAAGGAAAGATAAGTATTTGAGGTGATGGATATTCCAATTACCATGATTTGATCATTATATGTTGTATACATGTATCAAAACATCCCATGTACACCAGGGATATTTACAACCATTATATATCAATAAAAAAATTTTAGAAAGTGTTTCATTGAATGTAGCCTCCCACGCAATACCACCCCAATGCCTCAGGCCCCATGGTGCCCAAGCTGGGTAGTGTTTTAGGGGGAAATTTTTCTCCTTCCTCTTTACTCTCTGATATGCCAGTATTGGCTTACCTGGACTTATATATTTTTGGTGGAATAAAAT
>NW_012144967.1:6137670-6234455 GCF_000956105.1 Propithecus coquereli
CTCATGTCTGTCTTGTTCCCAGTGTAACCCCAGTACTAGCCCTGTATCTGACACATAGAATATTCACAACAAATATTTTTTTGGATGAATGACTGTAACCTGTTCTGAAATCTGAGGTACAAGAATCTTACCTCATCCATTTTTGTTTTACCTCAACCCTCTTTTTGTGGTCTGAAACTTACAAATAGTGGATGCTAAATACATAATTGATAATAGAATTCTATTTATTTCTCTGGATCCGACAGATATAAAAGGAAAAATTGACTTACATTTCCATTGGATTAACAATACAAAGATATTTATATAATTTACACAGGGTGCTACAATTCCCAAACAGGATATATCTTTAGAATTGGGAACAAGGAGATTAACTGCCATGCTTTCGATATTCAATATTAAGTGTTAAACATAAAATAAACGAGTTTTGCCACAATGAGAAATGGCCCTCGCCAGAAAGATAGTTTCTGGGTGTGTTATGCTAGGACTAGGGAGTGTCCTAACCTTCCATCCATAAGGAGTCGCATTAATCTAATCATGCAGTCCTTTCTGGGAGGAATAATGACTCTAATTAAGATGAAGTTGTGAACTTCATCAAGGAGGAAATGACCTTTGCAAATTAGCAGGCTGGCGGCTATCCAGCCAAGTAGATGTTCTATCTACAGTGTGAGTCAGTCTCTGGAGTCCAGTCACCTCTGAGTAGCCTCTGCAGAGCATAGGGCCAGCCATTAAGAAGCGACTCCACCTTGACACCCAGAAGAAAGTGGTCTGAACCTCCTTATGTCTTGGTGGCTGCAAAGCTGTTGCCTGTTTGTAGTGATGCTCCTGCCTTTCTTTGTCTCACATGTTGTGACTACAGGCCACGTTTGTCTCTAAGGCCACAGTTTCCTCAATGCAGAATAGTAACTACACTCAAAACTCTTTCCCTCTCAATGACATTGGATTAAACCTCTCCTCTGAAACTCTTTCCCTTGGCTAGCTTAGTCAACTTTGACTTTATAATACTCTGATTTCATCCAATATTGAAATGAAGGTTCTGTCAGAGAGCACCTGCCAGGTCCTCACCCACATCCATCAGACCTACCCTTCCTGGGGCTGGATGGGCTCCAAGTGTGAGTGCTGACGTCTCTGTGGCTGTGTGTGTTGCTGGCCAGGAACATCAGGGAACTGATATCCAGTGGGAGCAGCCCCAAACCAACTGATAATTCTCAAGAGTTGGTGTGTAAATTCCCCAGTTCTCTTGCCCCTCAGCTGGGTTGATTCTGAGCTTTGTGTCCAATACCATTTCCCATGCTCTCCTTTCAGGATCAAGTACCAGGGGCCCACAGTGGCAGCCAGCTTAATAGGACCCACTCCATCTGCTGCCTCCCCTCCCCTGTATCACTTCCCCACTCTCTACACAGCACCTATGAACTATTTGTACTTAAATTACATCTCAGGGTCTGCTTCCAAGGGAATCTGAGATAACACACATATATATTAAACTAAATTGAAAGTAATGTTTCAGGTATTTGAGTCTTTTTCTATTCCGTCTCTTCTTTTAACCTCCAGAGCACAGAAGGATGAAGAGTCAATATCCTGGGAGGTGCCTGCATGGATTGGATGTTATTACCTGGCTGCCTTCCCTGCAAAGTAAACAGCCTAGCGTGCCAGTGTGTAAAACTACCTAACCCTGCGGCTGCCTTGTGAGCCCAACAAAATATTCCATATATATTCACATCACAGTATGCTGCACAATTTGAGCAGCCTGCATAAGAGTCATACTTTGTGATTAACACAGCTAAGGCAGCCTTACAGCTCCTAAATAGGTGGGAAGAAACATAAAGCCAAGAGAGATAATCAGAAGTTAAAGGTAATGAATGAAAGGAAGTACCATTTCATTTTATAAAAATAATCCTGGGACCCTGAACCATAATTTATTTATAAATTTACACTTATATAATTTGTATACTTAGTAAGGATGGTATAGATCTGCATTGTTCAATACCATAACTCCGAAATAGCCACCTACAGCATTTGAGCACTTGCAATGTGGCTGGTTCAAAATGAGATGAGCTCAAGGTGAAATACACATCTGGTTTCAAAGACATAGTATAATAAAAAAGAATGCAAGATATTTCATTAGTGATTCTTTATATCAATTACATGTTTAAATGATAATATTTTGGATATGTTAAGTTAAATAAATATATTATTAAAATTAATTTGACCTGGATCTTTTTACTTTCATAATGTGGCTACTAGCCAATTTATAATTACCAACACGCTCACATTATACTTCTATTAGACCACATTGGTCCAAAGCATTCTGTGGGAACATAAACTAAATTCTCAGCTGTAAGTAATATAAGAATGGTTAATTTCTTAGTCATGGTCTGTACCCCCAAAAAATGGTACAAAATGGTACAAATAGAAACCCAGTGAGTTGCTCTATTCTGTGCAATCTTCAGGAACCTAGGCTGCTGGAGGGACTGTCATTTTGATCAGATAAATGAAAATGAAACTTCCTCTGTTGTCCCCAAAGGGGCAGAGAGTGCTGGGGGATCTTGCCCCAGTACAAAATGTTTTGGCTTAAAAGGGACACACATCACTTCTATTCCTAGACCATTGTCAGAACTTGTCCAACTGCAAAAGAGGCAGAGAATTGTCACTCTCCCATGCATCAGAAGATTAGTCAGAGTGAAGAGAGGTGCACACCCAAAGTATCTACTACAATGTGCATAGTTTGATGATGTCTAAATTTCCAATAGCATTCCTTCCAGGCCAGAGTATAACAACGTGAACATAGCAAAATGGCATTGTTAAGATGTTCTCAGTTATTTACACCTTGACAAGAACCGTTTAAGCATCTTTCTCTGGGAGAAGATTTTGAAAACTGACAGAGATGCATTGTCAGGTGAGGAAAGGAACCTGAGGTTGAGGAACTAGTGCAGAACTGATAAGTTACAGGTACAGAAGACCAACTTGCCTCACCGCTCAACTTTTCCTAGCAGTGTCCTGTGCATTGACGCAGATCTCAGGGGGGTAAATGAGATAAAATGTCACCTAATGAAGGCCAGACAGCGGCTCCCACAGAACACGCAAGGCAAACTCACTACAGTCCAAAATCTAATTATCAGGTAGACTTTGTTGGAACACTGAGAGTAGCTTCATCTCTCAGAAACAAAGTCATATTTAAACAGAATTCCAGAATTTCAACATATTAATTAAAAAGACTTGAGGAATTCCCACATTATGTAGAGACAGTGTTTGCCCAAGGAGAACACGATGCTTAAGTCTGCTTGGCTGAGATCAGCTAACTACGAGGTGTAGACATATAATACTGCCCACAACTGGTACTCTTCTTATTTTATGCTTTCATGACTGAAACCATCTATTTCTACAGGCTTTCTATGAACAGAGTAAGCAGAAGTGATGAGATTTCAGATGGCTGAATTGTATTTATATCCATTCCACCCTGCGTCTCTGAGATGACCTCCAGAAAACCTTGATCACAGCTTTAGATGTTCCCACCTCCGCCGGCACATATTCCTTCCCACTACTGTGTATCTCCTTACTTACGCAATTTTTTGCCAGTGTAACTCTCAGAGGGCACTAATATTTATTAAGTTCTCAAGAATACCTCTCTGTGGCTCCCATGAAATAAAATGTTGTCTGATTTGAATTAATGCAGTGACTTTATTTTCTATAGCAAATTATGTCACAGTTGGCCTAAAGTTTTTGTACTCGGACTAGAAAAGGAAAATTGAAAATTAGTTCCAATAATTCCAGCCTATATGAAAGATCTAATCAAGTCAATGATCTGCCTCTTATTTAAAATAATTTAATAAAGATGGCTTACTTTACAAGTTTTTTTCTTCAAATACTAATTCATTTTTACTAAAAGGTATTAAGACTTTATCTAAATAGAACAAATTAATCAAATGCTTGGTTAGAAACATCTGTCATACATACATCTACAAGGATAAAAAGAAAAAAAGAAAGAAAGACCCGTGTTTACAGGGAAAAATTTTCTACTAGTGAGAAGTTTTCAACAGGATGCTGAGAGCAGACAGGCATAACTCCCATTGTGCTGGCTCCAAGAAGGTTGCGGAGTGACAGGTATACCAAGGACAAGTACACTCAATAGCAGTCACGCTTCTAGGGAAAACAGATGGCTTATTACACTGCATGACTCCAAAAATGACAGATAGCCTCCCTGAAAAAGAATTACAGCCTTGTCTGAAGTGCAACCATACCTGACAGTCCACCCTGTTAATATTCATGGCAGATCAGAGCTGAAGGGATCTTACCAGTCTAGTCTTACTGACTTACTTTTTGAGTTAAGAATTGCCCTTCATAAGCCTTCCTATTTAAAAATGCAAATGATACCAAGACTGATAGCAAATCAAGACACGAGTGTGTTAATATCAATCAGTGCACATCTGGGACCAGAAAACCTAAGTTGCGTAAAGTTCCTAGCTGCCTCGGGAGAGGCACAGCAGAGGCAGTCCTGGAGAAGCAGCATGGCATGAGGAGGGCTGAGTCACAGAAAGGAGAGCAGTGGGCACCACCATTTTATTCAGTGTTTGTCATAAGCAAAATATAATTTCAAACAAGTTTTAAAACCCTTAAGGGAGAAGCTATGCATTCATATTTCTTTGTATTCCCCACAGCCTCTCATGGTGTGCTATAAAGATGGAAAGGAGTCAATAAATATTTGTTCATCCAATATTTACCATTTTTTACTTTACAGATAATAACAAGTGTTGGTCGAATTGTGGAGAAATTGGAACCTTTATACATTGTTGATGGGAATGTAAAATAAGTCAGCCACTTTAATAAACATTTTGCTTACTCCTCAAAAAGTTAAACACAGAATTTCCATATATGACCCACTACCAGGTAGATAGCCAAGAGAACTGAAAATATGTGTCCACTCAAAAACTTGTATGTGAATGTTCATAGTAGCACTATTCATAATAGCCAAAAAATGGAAACAGCCTAAATGTTCAACAGTTGATGAATGGATAAACAAAATACTATATGGCCACAAAATGGAATATTATTCAGCCACCAAAAGGAATGAAGTTCTGATTCATGCTGCAACATCGATGAACCTCTGAAACATTATGCTCAGGGAAGGAAGCCAGTCACAAAGAACCACACAGTGTTTGATCCCATTTACGTAAAATGTCCAGAACAGGTAATTCCACAGAGACAGAAAATACATTAGTGGTTGCCAGGGGCTAGTGGTGAGAGGGAAGAGGGAATGGAGAGTGGCCACAGCGATCCTTTCAGGGGTGATTAAAGTCTTCTGAAGCATTAAACTTTGCGTATACACTAAAAATCATTGAATAATACTTTTAAAAGGTCAATTTTATGATATGTGATTTGCAAAGGAATTTAGACAAAGTACATAGTCAAAAGGAACAGTCCCCCCCAAGACTGCTCTCATTTCAGACACCAGCCATAAATTTGGGGGGGCCCAGGGCTGCCCTAACAGAGCAGCTGGCTATAAATTGACAGGGGTTTCCCATGATTATCTTTAGGTCTGATAATTCACTAGAATGACTCACAGAACTGAGGAAAGCACTGTACTTGTAATTACAGTTTTATCATAATAAAGGAATGCAAATTACATCCAGCCAAAGGAAGAGAAGCAGGGTGACATCTGGGAGATTTCTAAAGGTGAAGCTTCCATCATCCTCACGGATATGTTACCTTCCCAGCTTCAAGGTGTTACAATACATATGGAGTATTGCCAACGAGGAAAGCTCACCCAAGCTTTGGTGTCTAGAATTTTTATTGGGGCTTCATTATGTAGACATGATTGATTGAACCACTGCTCATATGATTGAACATAATCTCCAACTCCCCTTCCCTCCCTAGAGGTGGGGCTAATATCACGAAGTTCAAATCCTTAGCTCTCTAATCACTTGGTTGGTCTTTCTGGCATGACTAGGCATCACCCGAAGTCATCTCCTCACATAAACTATCAGATGAGGTCCCCAAAACCACCATGAATAACAAAAATACTTTTATCACTCAGGAAATTCCCAGGGTTTAGAGATTATCTCCCAGGACTCAAGACAAAATTCAGACCTCTCTATAGGTGAGGCCAAATTCCTTACTACACAAAATTATACCTCAATAAAGCCATTATTTAAAAAACCCAGAATGTTGAATCCAAGTCATGATACTGCCTACGTGTATATAAAATGAACATAGAAATTTAAGTTATGCTGAAGAATTTTGGCTAGATTTTTCAAAAGGGTAACACATGTATATTTCATACTGTTATTGAAATAATGCCAGAACAAAAGGAAATTTTAAATCACTAGAAATAAAAAATGAATTTTCAGTGGTAGTGCTGTGATGGAGATAAGTAGAGGCAACAGGAATAAGGAATAAGAAAGAGATGTAGACACTACAGGAGGATGTCGAGAGATGCTCCTAGAAAGCACTATCTTCAGGAAGTTTCTACAGGGTGCAGCGGTAAAATATCAAAGTAAACCCAGCACAGAAATGGGATCCTTGAAGATGCCATGACCAAACTGGACCTCAAAGTCAAGAAAATCCAAATGGAAATTCTGACTTAGTTCTAGGGTCCAGAGTGATGAGCTAGAATCCACCCCTTACAGACAGGATTGGTCCCTGGGTCTAGGCATGGCCATGTCTTCAGCTGAGGACCAAGTGGCTCCAGATGCCACATGAGGAGAGCAATGGTCAGGGCATGACCCAGGGTCTCCATAAAACCTACATTCGCAATGAATTTGTCTGGAACAATTGCATGACCCCGAAGGCATTGATTTTAATCTTTGCTTCTCTTCACAAATAAACCATGTGAGGAGCATCCTACAAACAATGGCTTAAAGTAGACTCTTCTTAGGGACAGAACTTCTGAAGACAAATTCTGGTTAGGAAATTAGGAGCCACATCAACCTCAGACACGGTCAGGAACCAGAAGGAGCTGAGGGACATCCAGGCCCAGTGGCACCAGTACCTTCTGGATGAAGTTTACAGTTTCCTGAGAAGTCTCACTTGCTTCTCCAAGTTAACATACAGAGGAAAACAAGCTTTCTAGAAGAACACTATTTTTATACAATGCTCAAGCATGGGTTATATAGGAAAAAATAATTTTATCACAATAAATGTTATCATAACATTCATTTATTAATTGCTTCATTCATCCAAGTGTATACCTTTGAACATCTACCGATCATTTATTCACATAACAGGTATTTATTAAATGCCTACTAATATCGGGTATCATTTTAGTCCTTGATGGTAGAGAATTAAACAAGCCAAATAAGATAGAGCCCTGTACTCAGAGATCTTACGTCTTAGGGGGAGCACAAGCGATAAATATACAAATACATACACACATAAGAACATAGATATGTATGTAAGAAAGATAATTCATACAGTGACAAGTGCACTAAAGAAAAATACAAGAGGGAAATGATATTAAGAGTGTCTTGGAAGGGAAATTCTAATTTCGATATGTTAGATCAGAGAAAGCTTTGCTAAGGCAGTGACATTTGGATGACATTTTGCATGGAAGACAGCCAGCCAAAATCTGGAAGAAAACTTTCAAGCAGAGAAAACACCAGGGTGAGGGGGCCAGAAGTGGAAACATGCTAGGGATTTTGAGCCACAGAAACAGGGATGGTGTGGAAAGGATAGGTCAATTTACACGGTGCCTCCTGGGCCACGTGTATTTCATTTTCAGTGCCATAGGGCAGGCCTTGTGGATTACGGAGTCACACTCTGCCCTCCTGAGACTTCTAGTCTAGGCTATGGACACAAACACTAACCAATAGTCACAAAATCAAACATAGACTGATATAAGCTGCAGAGAAAAGCTCCAGCTCCTCATGGGTCTTTATAAGCAAGGAACCTGATTTAATTTGGGAGTCTTAGAGAGGACTCATGGAGGAAGTAAGCCTTCATGGAGAAATTGGAAGGCGAACTGTATTAGTATAACTAGTTATAGTAAATCTATTATTTCAAAATATATATATATATATTAGAATTCATAAAATTCATTTGCTTTAATTAAAATTAAAAAAATGGTAACCCTAATAAGGCTTCTGATGAAAAAGAATGACAAAATTTCAGTCAAACACAATACATCCCATCAGACATGAAAATTTTATTATCTTTGCAATGACAGATTGATTCACTATACAGGACTTCATAATATTCGAAATTAGGAACACGACATTAAAGTTCACGAACTGATTACCATAATTACAGTTCATTTGATCTTGATTGCTTTTGTAGGGACTCCTGATTAAATCTGTCTGCCCTTGTAATTCCTAAAGCTTGTTTCCTGCAAAGCTAAGAATTCCTTGGGATAATAATTCAGTGTTTCCCTTTCAGCCTTTCCCCTCTCCCTATACCATATCATGATGGTTGTTTTAATCATAAATATACTTTTTAAAAACATAGAGTTGTATTAGTCCTTTATGGTTTACAAAGATTTTCAGGGACTCAAAACAACTTGGAGAAGGCAAGCGTTATTAATTCTATTTTATAGAGGAGGAGACAAGGACCACCAAGGCAGGGTGAACTATCCTGAGCCTCGGAACCGTTAAGTGGCAAAGCTGTGGCTGGGGCTTGGATGCAAGTCTTCTTACAGTTATTTTCTCTTGTTCAAGTTGCCACACAGAATGCCATCCATGCATTCTTAGTCTCCGACAAGGAAATACATGTGAGAGTCATTGTGCTTGCTTAGTAAAGAACAGCAGGAAGGGTAGAATAAAGCAAAAGGGCAGAGGACAAGAACTCATTTAAAAGCAAAGATCTTTTGATCCAAATCCCCTGACAACTCTCTGAACTGTCAGCTTACACTTTAGAACTGGAATTCTGGAAGCCAAATAACAAGCCGGTTTCTACTCCCTGAGGCAAGGGAAGAGGCTGGCAGGTAAGGACATCTGTTCCTCTGCAGACACTAACCCCTGAAGAAGACTGCTATAGATCTAGGGGCCCAGCCCTGGCTTAGCTAAGAGAGGATGGCTTAACAGGACAAGAGGATGCCAAGGCAGCAATGTGGGTGACTGCTATTTGGATGACTTGGCCATGAGAAGGGAAAGAGGCTAAAATTGTAGGGACAAGGCCAGAAAAGATAATAGTGAGCATTAATTAGGCACCAAAGACTCCCTCAAAAGGCTGGGGTCTCAAAAGGAGAAACTTTCCTCCCAGACCAGACCATGAGAGGATAGCTCAGTTCCAGGGAGAGAGTTGACCTGGTACAGAGAGAAGCACAGTGATGGTTGTGTCTCAAGGTCAAAGTGAGGGCTGAGAAACCATCCCAAAGGGCCAAGCCCACCTCATTTCAAAACAGACTTGGGACAGAGGGAGAAAATAAGAGGACCAAAAGGTATTGTTATAGGCTGAATGCTGTCCCCCCGCCAACACAAAAAAAATTTTCATTTGTTGATGTCCTAACCTCTACTACCTCATAATGTGACTGCATTTAGAGATAGGGTCCCTAAAAAGGTATTTAAGATAAAATGAGGTGATTAGGGTGAGTTCTAATCCAATATGACTGGTGTCTTTATAAGAAGAGGAGATTAGGACACAGATGGGTACGACCAGAAGACCACAAGAAGACATCGGGGGGGAGGAGGCCATCTACAAGCTGAGGAGAGAGGCCTCCATAGAAACCAATCGTACTGACCCTTTCGTCCAGACTTCCAGGCTTCAGGATTGTGAGAAAATAAATCTGTTGTTGAAGCCACCCAGGCTGTGGGACTCCGTTAAGGCTGCCCTAGCAAACAAATACAGGTATGGCCATGTTTTTCTTCCACGCCCACATTTCTCTGCGGGAGGGAGAGTGTTATTATAACATAATATGCACCCAGCCCCAAGGGGATCGATTGGAAAAGTGGGAGGTCAGGTCTGCTGGGGAGGCTCCACCAGACCCATCTCTGGGGAGATAAGAGTGGGAGTTTCTGGGAAATCGGAAAGGAGATGCACTTCCCCTCTTCTGTTGCCACAGATTGCCCAAGGAGAGCAGTGAATGTAGCCTCCCGTTGAAGAATGCCTTTCTCTCCTCTTTCAAAACACAACACACAAAGGGCCACCCTACTCTTCCGAGTGAGCCATCTCATTGAGTTTTATGGACTAAAAGAAAGTCAGGTTATTCAAATCTTTCCAAAAATCCTTGGCACAGATGGGGAAGAATCTAGAAGGAAATCACTTGATGGGTGAGTCTTTTCAGTCGTCTCACTTTTGCCAGTCTGCTATTTCTGTTCCTTCCTTCCTTCCATCCTTCCTTTCTTCCTCTTTCCCTCCCTTCCTCCCTTCCTTCCTCCCTCCCTTCTGTCATTCCTTCCGTTTTTTGTATTTAGAATCATATCCCATCATGGATTTGCAGTTCTCAATTTGCCTTTGTTCTACTTTAGATTTTAAAAAGGCATAGGAAAACATTCAAACCAGACATGGTACATGAGAAATGAAAATAGTGAATGAGTTATTCAAGCTCTGAAGGGACGCAGCTGCTAGGGGCCCAGGCTGCAGGGCATTGGGGCAACATTGTAGGCAAAAGCACTCCCACCCCACACTGGCAGCACTCCAGGTCTGGTGGCTCCCTGCACGTTTCCCAGTAGACATCCTGAACTGAGCACGCAGGCAGGTGGAGGTAGAGTGGTGCTTCCCCTCTGGGGAGGTGGGAGCTCTTCCTCTGCCCTTGACCAACTGATCTTAATCATTCTGAATCAGAGGAATCAGCAAGGCCATCATTTAGAGATTTAATTACCTCTTCTTTACTCAAATCTCATAATGAATGTTTCCAGGAGGTTATTAATTTTTCATTCCAGAATGAACACATGAAGGCTACATAAGAGGAGGTTCTGCTGCCTTTGAAAAATTCCATTCATGCCTTGGGTCTGTGCTGTGAATGGACTGTACATTCTCCTAATTAAGGTGCTGAATCACACTGGACCTCACTGACAAGGACTTAAGGCAAGGTCACATTTGCATGCACCAAAACATCTGCTAACTGCGGTCTTGCTAAACCCATACTGCCTTCACATCCACTATCAAACTTTTCCAGCCAGAGCCCAGGATGCCTTATATCTAACACCTCTCAATCTGTCTCCATTGCCCAAATTTCCCTTGCCTCTGACCTAGCTCAAGAATCATCCTCTCACTCAGACAATGACATTAGGCTTCATCTTTCTCTTCCAGCCCCTCCTTCTATACCCAACCATACCAAAAGATGAAGCTGCTTGGATGTACCATATCAGCATACCTCTGTGCTTTGCATATTTTTTTTCCCTTGGACAGGAATGCCCTCCTAAACTTGTTCCACCTGGCTAACTTCTGCTCTGCCTTCAAGCAACAGCACAAGGGGCATGTCCTCTGAGGAAGCTCCCTACCTTCCCAGAGACTGCTCATTGCTGGCTGCTCTGGACCAGCTCATTCCCTATATGGAATGATTCAAAAAGAATTGGACACTTCTCAAAATGTATTACTCAATAACTAGGCAATATATGAATATTTAGTATACACCAAATTGTGGTTACCCTGACATGCCTCAATTCTTTAAATAAATTATAGCACTGGACTGCCTCTGGCATAGCATCCAGTCAGACCCCCTATGCCCCTTAGATCATGTAATGGGGCCCTGTGCTCTGTGGCCTGTTCTTTAGAGGGATGTACACATTACAAACACATCCCAAAACACATTTATTAAAAAATATATGCTTACTTCTACCACTTGGGATCTGGCACTCAGCATTTGCAAAGATAGACTCATAACCCTAGAGATCCATTCACACATGAATTACAATGTTTAGTCCCCAGGAAAATGCTTTTCCACATCTCCTGTCCTACACCCTTGACAACAATGACTGTGCACAAATGCAGTGAAAGTTTTTCAATTACATCATTCCTGAAGCTGGAGATGGACTGCTTGGGAGTATGAAGAAGATTTGACAGGCAGGAGAGCTTGGGTAAGAGGACAGACAAAACAATTAATTTGGCTCATCTGTCTTCTTAGGTGTAAATGCAACGGGCTCTTGCATAGGGATCGTCATTTCCCAATAATGCTGAGTGTTCAATTTCTTCCTTCTCTTTGGTCTCAATTCTTTATTCCAGAGGTTTTTTACAAATTCATGTAGTATTCACAACAGTTGTGTATGTTGGCAGAGCAACACTTTGCAAAATAAAACAATCTCTTATGGAAACATCACTAGCCCATCAAAACAACACCTAGACATATCCAGTAATTAAGTTTCATTGTTTGATGTTTTGTCAACTTTGTATCAAACTGAAACATAGCTGAACACAAATTTTGTCATAGTGAAGGCATATTTGTCAAATTTGTTGGTGCAATATATTACTGTTGGATAATTAAATATATGCATTATAGGGCTCCATTCATCCTCTTGTCCCAAATATTCAGGGCAAGCCTGTCTATACCTTGAGACCCAGATATCAGCCACATGAACATCAGGATCCAGATGTATCAGGATCCTCAAGTGTGGACCACCCCTTCTTCATTGCCTTGAAGAAATGAGTTAACACATAATGCTGCTGTTGAATGTGATAAGCTATAGAAGTTCTTGGATATTCTATGAAAGACAAATAAGGTTTTGGATTAATGTATACCGTTTGATTAAAAGCACTGTGCATGAGCATCTATACTTTTCTACCAATAGACGTGATTTCTTCCTGACAAGTTGGTTGTAACAATATGTTCACATATAACCCAGTTCCGACTTTGTAATTTTTTAGAGTGTTCAATTCTTTTTGAGTGTCCTGTGTCTAGCTCTTATTTGTTCTTTTGCAGTTATGCATTTGCATAGCTGACCTAACTCCTAGAAAACAGGGACCGGGTGATATTCTTCTTGGATATGCAGAACTTTCTATGTGCACCTGCATTTAATGAAATTTCTCATTATTTGTCCTTCCCAATGAAAGAATGGAGGCACTTGTTAGAGGAAAATTCTTAATCTTTCACAAGAAATAACAGCTAATCAAGGGATTTTCAGCAATACAAATCTTTTCTCAAATTTTTTTTTTAATTTTATGTTTGGTGTTTCACAAATGTACATGAAATAAATAATGGACCCCTTAGGAGCAGCTCCCCTCTCTGGAGATAAAGTGTCACTACTAGTGACTTCTATTTCCTACTTTTAACTCAGTTTTTTTTTAAAATCACATCAAGTTCTTATTTTTTAATTGTGTTTTATCATCTCTATTCCTTTAGTTAACAATTACTTATTTAGCATCTACTAGGTGCTCTAAATTATCTTATATACTTATTTGTTTAGTTCTTTGTTGTTTTTCTTCATCAGTGGACTCTAAACTCTATGAAAATAGAGACTAAAAGATAAATCTTCCTCATCTGGAAGTATCAAGTGTGAATTATACCTGCACTGAATGAATGACTGTGTCAATGTGTATCCACCATCTCAACGAGTAATATTTTTAGATCTTTTTCTTCCCTAGTGCTTGCTTCTTTACTCAAACAACACAAGAGTAGCACCCATTTGCTTTTAAAATAATAACAACAACAACATAGCTGGGTGGCTTTGGTCAAATAACTCAATTTCTGTAAAATGGAGACGATAATGTCTACCTCATGGGAGAATTAAGTGAGAAACAAAGAGCTTAGCAGAATACTGACATGTAGTCTATAAATAGTAAGGAGAAAGAGAGAGAGAGATTTCTTTATATTCATAGTACTGGGCACAACACCAGACACATAGCAAGGACTTAATGAATATTCATTGAATTACTTCTGGCTAAATATTGGATGCAGAAAAGATACTATTTCCATATATACATTATACACACACCCCGAGACAATACAATGAGATGGTACTTCACCTCTATGACATTCTTCCCCAAAACCTATGACCCCAATTTAATCATGATAAAACACCATACAAGCCCAAATTGAGGGAAATTCTATAAAATACTCCGGGACTCCAGTATGCCTCAAAATCATCAAGGTAATGAAAAACAAAGAGGGATGGAGAAACTCTCACAGATCAGAAAAGACAAAAGAGCCGTGACAGATAAATGCAATGTGATCCTCCAGACTGAATGAATCCTAGAACAGAAAAAGGACGTGAATGGAAAAGTGATGGAATCCAAATAAAGTCTGTGGTTTAGTTAAAAAAATAAAAATAAAAAAAAATAACAACAACAACAGGAATGATTGTTTGGAAGGCCTCTCGAATTAGCCCTTTCTCGACAGTGATTGATGGACTGACATTTCCACTTTCTCACCTCTCCTTTCTCTCCCAAACCACTCGTCATTCTAACACAGGTTGCACGTTGCTATGTGCGTCTCCTGGTATGATACTTCAAAGCCTCTTTCTCCCAGCAAAATTTGGGTCCGGCAGCAACACAGCCAAAGTTAGGATTTTTTTTTCAGTCATATTGCACCTGCTTGGGACAGATCTTGTAGGCCATTAAATCTGACTTTCCAATCCCTGCTAACAGAGCATTTGAAGAACCATCAAAGGGACACTGACAGTGTCACATATATGACAGTAAGCCCTTGATAGTGGCCGTTAATGCGTTGTAAGATGGGGAATGTGGTCTAAAGATAAAAATAGGCAGGTGGGCAGGAATCAGATCTATGGACTTAATTTCACACATGTACAGCTACCAACATGTCCACAATGAGATTAGGCAATGCCCTCATTGGCAAACAAGTTATAACTTTTTTTCAAATAACAAATCTCTAATTAGTTTATAATGTGGCTTTGGTGCAACTAAGTAGATGAAGGGAAGAACAAATATTAGTTAATTCCAAAGGAGCCCTGTTGTTTAAAAAAGCTTACGCGTGAGGAAGGCAAATATCAGATAGAAATGTGTACAGAAGAAGGATTCACAATTCTTTTGTTTTTAAATAGTTGGAGGAGTAGATAAGCAGAGCAGTATGAAAGCTGCTGTCAGTCCCTTTCTCTTTTCTGCCCTCATAGCTAAAAGGAAAATCCTAAATTCGTTTGATACAGGCTTTTTATTAAGCCATAATGTATGTTTCCTGCACAGTGTTAAACCT
Organism: Propithecus coquereli; assembly: GCF_000956105.1. Taxonomy (NCBI): domain Eukaryota; kingdom Metazoa; phylum Chordata; class Mammalia; order Primates; family Indriidae; genus Propithecus; species Propithecus coquereli. The sequence continues at coordinate 6,152,681 of NW_012144967.1, forward strand.
TCAGTGGATTATATGGTGCATTTCTCTGACACAAGCAAGCCCCACTTAGGACAGGAAGCACTGTATACAAATAGCACTGTTAGATACCAGCCGTGACTCTGGTGATTAGGCAGAGCCAAGATGCAGAGAGACCAAGGTCAGAAACACCCTGCCACAAGCAGAATACTGCTTCCAGGCAAAACAAAAGGAAACAAACAAACAAACAAATAAATAAATGCAATTTCTGGGAACTGCTGTCCTATCCCAAGTTTGAGTATGTAGGAAATGACCTGGAAAGAAAAGACAGGATGTATTGGGCACATATACGAGGCGTGTCAAATGCACTTCTGAGAACTCCATTCAAGAAGAATTCGATTGTATGTGTTGGGACAGGAGGGATTCGAGGAGAGGGAAGGGTTGAGACTGAGAACACTTAGTCCTACCTCAAGTGGACAGGTCACATTAAAGTGTTAACATCGATCCCAGTCTATGCATTTCTGCACTGATACTATGAAATCTGTGTTTTTCTTTGATACAGTAACAGAAGAAAAAGCAAGTCTTGAAAAATAGTTATTTTAGTTGTTTCAATACCCAAATGTTGAATATGCTATATTTGCTATTTTAATTCTGAATATTTGTTCCATATTCTTTCATTAAGTCAAAGGAAATTACATGCAGGCACAACAGAGTTATAGGCAGAGTCCTTCCATTTGGGAGATTCCTGCTTTTACCAATGCCTGGATTCCATGCTGGCTGAGATTATCCCTGTGTCTAATGGCAGAGGTGCTATGAAATCTGAATGCAGCATTATCTTGCTTTATAACTGTGTTGCCTAATAACAGAAAGAGAGCTTAGGGCCATAATTAATAGCCATTCTTACAGATCTTTTAACTCTGCAATCTCCAAGGAGCTTGCTTTCCATTAACATTTCCAGAAATAGCTTACTTTACATTACCAAAGTGCTGCAAGTGATAGTTTCCAAATTATTCCTAAGCTAATTATTAAAAAATGATTACTCAAAGAGCTTTTCCCACTTTAAATTGTACCTTTAAGTGCCTTGCAGTAAATATGAAGATAGAGCCATGGCCCACTGGAAGAGCCTCTGCTTGTGATATAGTAAATTCCATTAAGTCAATCTCCAGTGTACTCTAAAACATGTTTTCATTACAAGTTACGGTGCTAAATACCATGGGAAACGATATGCAAATAAGCAATATTAACTATGCCAGTTAAGACAAGCCAAACTAACCTAATGAAGGGGATATAGCCACTATAAAGCTATGTTTTGTTTTTTTAAGGTTAATTAGACTGCCTAATTATCCCAGACTGAGAGCATATTATTCTCTTGGAAAAGCAAGCATAATTAAGAGAAGCTTCCCCCACAAGCAAAAACAAGTAAATAGAAAAACTTCAATTCAAAGTGGTTTACTTCTATTGAAATCTAAAGGGTGGCTTGATATATGTAAATAAGAGGGGAAACAGAGAGACACATACACACACACAACAACAACAATAGCTGTTAAATGTAGCCATCCTGAGAGTTTACAAGGTATAAGGAAGATCTGACTATAAATATGCATCCATAATTTCTAATCTACATAAAATATGTTTCTCAAGCAGATGAAGATTCTCCCTAGGGAAGATACGTGTGTGAGACATTTGTTGCTTTTGGCTACCTGGCAGTCATCCCCCTTTCTTTTGGTAACACCACCCCGATTTTCCTTCTGGGAAACGACCTACTGCACCTGTATTGCAGTTCGGCCTCTCTCCTTGCCCAATTCTACTTCCCTCTTTCCAGTACAGGTAATGTTCCCAAGAGAACCCTCCAACACACCAACCACACACAAATGTTCGTTTCAGAGTCTTAGGAATGAGTCCCTTTCCCAGAGAAGGCAATATATACCATTGGTGCCAAGATCAGTCCTAGGAAGAGAATCTAAAACAGGATTTTAGAGTTGGCATCGCTTGCCAGCTGGCTGACAGTAAGAAGCACATCATGTTTAATCTGCTGGCTACAGAGACCAGTGCTGGTAGTTGGGCTGGAACTGAGAGCTGCTTGCAGGCTGTATCAGTGTAACTGTTCAAACTTTCACTGGTGGTGAACTGGAACAGAGCACAGATGGAAGGAAATTACTGGTGAGTGTAGTATTTCAGGTATTTGAGGATTTCAGGAGAAATAGCCATTATTAGAACAATGAAATTTAAAGATTGTTGCTGAGGCTCTTGATGCATCAGAGAAAGAAAAAAAATGCTGATCGTGATTTAGTTACTCATTTATGACAAATTATGGAAGCCAGAGGGCCCTCTTGGCAGCATATAAAGAGATGCTCATCTCCCCTAGCCAGAGGGCAGGAAAAGCTGAGGATTGGGACCAAAATTAATTACAATTGTAGTAGAGCTCCAGAGAACGTTGAAACCCAACTCTGGAAAGTCTGTCAAGCTAAGTCCAGGATTCTGATCTGGAAGGAGTGAGCCCTTGAGATTTAAACGTACTTCTTAAAGGCTAGCGGAACCTTGCTTAAAAATGGTAGTGGCAAATGACTAAGTTGGTTAGGAGCCTACAGGGACAAGTGTATTTGTTGAAGAGATATGTGAATGAACCTATGGGATTGGACACAGTGAGATCTTTGTTTTGCAGGTTAGTACTCAGCAAAGACTATCTATCCTGGAAGACACTGAACAACGAAATAGACAAAATGACTTGGCCAGTTGATGCCAGCTAGCCCCAGTCATCAACTACCCCAGTGCTGGCACAATGGCTAAATGAAGACAGCAGCCAAAGTAGCAGGAATGGAGACTATGCATGGGCTCAACAGTATGGGCTGCCACTCATCAATGCTGTTCTAGCTACTGTTACTGCAAAATGTTTAATCTATGCTGAGACACCAGACACCAGTGCTGAGCTCTGGGGATAGCACCATTACTCAAAGAGACTAACCAGCCACTTAGTGGCAAGCTGATTACATTGAGCCTCTTTCACCTTGGAAGGGACAGTAGTAGTTCATGTTAATGGCAATTGACACATATTCTAAGTATGGGTTTGCCCTTTTTGACTGCAGGGTCTCAGCAGCATCAATGTATAAGGACTTACCAAGTATTTGATCTACCAACACAGGATCCTCATCAACATTTCATCAGACCGAGAGCTCCACTTTACAGCAAAGGAGGCAAGGCAGCTGACACATAATCATGGTATCTATCCATCTGATACCACACCACCTAGAAAATGCTGGCATGGTAGAGCCACAGAATAAAACTTTTGAAGGCACAGAAGAGGCACTAGCTTGGAAATAATACCTACAAGCATGGGCACCACCTTCCAAGACCTAGTACACCCATCCAAACCCATTGTATGGTTCTGAATACCAAGAGGCAGAATACATAAGTCCAAGCAGTAAAGAGTAGAAGTAGGAGTGAGCTACTTATGGAGTTTTTCCCTTCCATATATATAAATGTAGTCTCCTGGGTCTTAAAGTCCTGATTCCCATTGGGAGGATGCTCCTACCTGGGGATAGAGCCCTGCTAAATTCTAAGCTCTGGTTGCTGCCTTATCACTTCAGGTTCCTTGTGTCAAGAGACCAGATGACAAGGGAAGTTCACCACGCTGGAAGGAGTACTTGACTCTCATCTTTAGGAGGATATAGTTACACAAGTATTCTGGGGACTTATGTGATCCGGTAGAGCTTTTTAGTGCTCCCCTGCAGAAGCATTTATGACCTGAGAAGAGCATAGTGACCATGGACCCCTTAGGGATAAGAGTCTGGGTCACCCACCAGGTAAGCCATGTCAGAACGGATGCTGGCAGCAGGTGAAGGGGTCATAACAGATCATGAGGGAAGGAAATGATCATTAGTTGAGGCCCCAAGAACAACTGCAGCAGTGGGGCTGTAATTTGTCCCACTAAATCTTGCCCCTGTAAATATCCCCACAGAAAGAGACTAACCAGAATCCTAAAGAAGCTGTTCCCAGATGGGTGAACTTATATAGAGTAAATGATCCAAGCAGTGCAAGGAGCAGACCGTAGTCAATATTGGCGTTCAGCACCCAAATTCCCTTCACTAAAACTGAGTTACTCTCCCCCAGCAGCCAAGGTATATTTCCTGCTGACAGTTCAGACATCAATTTTCCAGGAATTGCTCTTGGCCAAATCAGAGCTTGCTCATCTAAAATTATGCTCTGTCTTGAGGGTAGCCTCCCCTAACTAGACAATGTGGGGGTATAAAGACCTATGTCAGAAATATCGCTCCAGCTTCAGAGTTGCCATTAATTACCATAGGACCATGCTAATTGAGGACACGGTTCTGACATTTACATGTTTCAGTTAGCATGGCATTATGCAAAGCAAAGGCTGCCTGTGATATACATGGGCTATCATAAAATAAATTTGTTTTTCCCTTGTCTTTAATAAAAGAATCTGCCACAGTGTTCATACATTTAGTGGGCTTTCATGTTTTATGAAGAAATATTTGTAAGTTACGTAAATATAAAACAAGAACAGTTCATTTTCCTTGAAGGATGTTATATGGAGATCTCATCCTTAACAATTTGTATCCAAGCAAATCTTTTGGCAGGGGGTGGGGGGGAGGAGGAGGGAATCAAGAGAAGGAAGAGAAGAGAGAGGAGGGTGGGAAAAAAGGGAGAATTTCAAGAGTCTAAGTTTAGCAGCATATAAAAAGGCTCTTTAAAGATGACCTGTTCTCATTTGCTACTAACTTATCCCATTCAACGATTTTGTCCTGGAACTCCCAACAGTCCTTGGCTCCCTAATGATTTGCCCAGAACAGGTAAATATTGAAAGTAATGCCTATGTACAAGCTTCTTCATCAGCAGCCTGTAATAAAGAGAACTGTGTGGCCCCTGCTCCTGTCTGTGGGAGCCTGCACGGTGGTTTGCTAGCTGGCTAAGGACTGCTGTTCTCTGACTGCAAATGCAACCTTGTCTTTGGGGCCTGGAATGTTCACAACGACTGAAATGTAAACATGACTCAGCAAGCCTAGAAAAAGATTTGAGGGAAAATGGTAAGAATACGGAGGTAAACTCTGAGACTCAGTTTCCTCATCTGAAGGAAGAGTTGGTTCCTGGACTTTCTGTCTGCTCGCTTCTAGAAGGACTTCCCCAAGTTTCTGTGGCCACCGCAGAGAGAAGACGACCCGGAGCGGGGAGTGCGGGGGTCATACCTCCCAGCCGTGGGCAGGAGCTCTGTTCCTCTCAGTTCTCCATAGTGAGTCAGCAGAACAGCATTCATAGCATCTTTGTGGCCTCTCTCACGGGCCTGGAAATATTACAGGTTTCCGAGATTGACACTCAGTCCCTGTCCTTTCCTCAGCAGAGTGCTGTTTTCAATCTGGGAGAATTTCCTCCTTCGAGTAGAGAAACCCATCCTCTGCTTCCTCTTTTTTCAGAGACTAGCTCCCTGGCCCTAATTGCTCACCTCAGTGAACTAGCAACGGCATCAGAAATTGAAGTAATTGAAGTGACCATTTCTACTATCAGGGGTCAGAAGCTGCTCAAGGCCGAATGTTACTGGGGCATTTGAGGGCAAGAAAAAGCAATTTACTTCTCATAACATTTTATCAGGGAGTCAAGAGGAGTCACCCCATTAAAGCAAGTCACCTCTTACCCTTTTCCTCCTCAAGCTGATGTCCTCAGTGAAGAAAAGTCCTCATGTGAAGTGAACACAGCCTTGCTCTGTAACAATGGTTCTGAAACATTAGCCCTCATTGGAATCTCCTAGAAAGCTTCTTAAAACACAAATCCCAAGCCCCAATTCCTGAATTTCTGATCCAGTAATTTGGAGCAAGGCCTAAGGATTTGCATTTCTAACAAGCTGCCAGGGGATACTGATTCTGCTGGCCCAGGGCCCCCACCCTGCAGACCACTACTCTGTCCCACACTAAATCTCTGCTCCAGGTGGAGGCACAGCAGGTCACCCCAACCAAATGGCTCTTCATCAAGTCTGCTTGGGATGGGAGCTTAGAAGAAGAAGATACCTGGATCCTATTCAAGATCAGATGTCATCTCTTGGAGATTTTGATTTAAATAGGCCATGGAGGCCAAATCAATATGAACAGGAATAAATGAGTGTGGGGAGGAAAACTGTGACCCTATGATATTGGCTTTCTGATCTCATCCCTGATCCACACCAAACGAATGAGCCAATTTCAAAGGGGACACTGGTGGTGAAGAAAACTTTCAATTAGCACATCTGCAAGCAGAGATTGTTGCCGAATACCTTTTTTTGGTTCAATAATCTTATCAGCCAAGCACCGGAAGCCCATCAGTGAAAGGCTTGTAATTGTTTTTATCCACCCTGAAAACTAAATGCTGGTTCAGAAGAGAATTCAATTGATTTGCAAACAGTGTTTACCTCCTTTCCTTGTCATCACACAGACAGCCAATTAATGACATGAAAGATTAATTAACGGGCAAGCCGGTGCACTAGCTGCCAAACAGAAGACTAAACCTGGAGTCCTACGCTTTCTTCCCAGAAAGGAAAATAACCTTCAGTAATTAAAGGTTCCAAGGCAACTTTTGTCCTGGGAACCAAGTCTATCCAAATGAGGATGAGAAGGTTCTTAAAAAGCCGACTGGGGAGACTCAAACTACAGTCAAGTTTTAGTCACCCAGTGGCACCAACGAGCGAATCATGCGAGCCAGCAGGCCAGCAGCTCAGCTTGCCAGGGAAAGAGGAATCAGCACATGGGCCCCAGGAGTGCCTTCCCTGCAGGTGAAGCAGCAGTGAGGCAGAACTGGCTCTCCATTCCTGCACTCTCCAGCTCTCATAATCACATCCACTCCCTTGAATATTCTTAATCTAAAACCGTCTTTTCTCAGATGATGATGCAGATGCCGCTCATTTCTCTTTCAAAAAAAAAAACACAAACTGGTATCAAAAGTCAAGTTCAATCATTCTAAAAATGCAAATTAAACAGTTTAACTGATGTTGGGAGAAGGGTGTAATCCCACTAGAACCCCCTAGACTACTTCTTAGTAGCTTATGCTGGACAGCATTTCACAGTTCATAGTGTGTTCTTTCATTTGTATTCTATTCCATTAAATACTCCCAATGGCCTAGAGAAGTGGGCTTCATTGTTCCTTTTTCACAGGTGAGGAAACAGAGCCTAGGAAAGCTAAGTGACCTGCCTGAAGTGTTTCTTACTAGGGAATGGAGGGTTGGGCTTTAAAAGACAGATATTCTGCATCTGAGATTTTTATTTTTCATAGTACTTCAAAAGTTCTATGCATCTGTGGTCATTTTTTTTTTTTTTTTTTTGAGACAGAGTCCCACTCTGTTGCCCTGAGTAGGGTGCCTTGACATCAGCCTAGCTCATAGCAACCTCAAACTCCTGGGCTCAAGAGATCCTCCTGCCTCAGACTCCCAAGTAGCTGGGACTACAGGCACGATCCACGACACCTGGCTAATTTTTCCATTTTTAGTAGAGATGGGGTTTCACTCTTGCTCAGGCTGGTCTTGAACTCCTGAGCTCAAGCAATACTCCCTCCTCAGCCTCCCAGAGTGCTGCATGAGCCACCACACCTGGCCCATCCATGGTCATTTAAGGTAAAACATACGTACAGGATTTAGCAATTTGATGAACAGTGACAAATTGGGCATTTGGAATCAACTAGTAGGAAAAACCTATGACTATTCAAAATCACCAATGTCAAATCCATCCTCGATCTTATCTCTAGGCAATGAGGCTGAGTGCAGGCATGAACAAGTCAGGCTGCCTACCAGGGACCATAACTCATCAATTTGATCCATTTGTCAAATGTTAACCAAACTCTTTGTCTATGTCTGGCCCTGTCTGTGCTCAGCACTAGGGATATGTGTGTATGTGTCTGTATGTGCGCGCGCATGCGTGCGTGCGTGTGTGTGTGTGTGTGCGTGTGTATCATTTGTCTTTGATGATGTCTTTTATCAATGTTTTGTAGTTCTCCTTATGGAGATCTTTCACCTCTTTAGTTAAGTATATTCCTAAGTTTTGTTTTTTGTTTGTTTGTTTGTTTTTGCAGCCATCGTAAATGGTATTGAGTTCTTGACTTGATTCTCAGCTTCACTGTTAGTGTATGAAAATGCAACTGGTTTGTGTACATTAATTTTGTAACCGAAATTTATAAAGTCTAGGAGTCTTCTGAGGGAGGCTTCAGGGTTTTCTAGACATCAGATCATATCATCGCAAAGAGTGATAGTTTGACCTCCTCTTTTCTGATTTAGATGCCCGTTATTTCTTTCTCTTGCCTAATTATTCTGGCTAGCACTTCCAGTACTAAGTTGAATAGGAGTGGTGAGAATGGGAATCCTTGCCATGTTCCAGTTCTTAGGGGCAATGCTTTCAACTTTATTCCATTCAGTATTATGCTGGCTGCAGGTTTATCATATATGGCTTTTATTATTTCGAGGTATGTTCCTACTATGCCTAGTTTGTTAAAAGTTTTTATTATGAAGGGGTACTGGATTTTATTGAATGCTTTTTCTGTATCTATTGAAATGATCATTTGATTCTTGTTTTTAATTCTGTTTATGTGGTGAATCACATTTATTGATTTGCCTACGTTGAACCATCCACGCCTCTCTGGGATTAAACCTACTTGATCGCGGTGAATTATTTTTTTGACGTGCTGTTGGCTTCAGTTTGCCAGTATTTTGTTAAAAATTTTTGTATCTATGTTCATGGGTGATATCGGTTTGTAGTTATCTTTTTTGTTCTGTCCTTTCCTGGCTTTGGTGTCAGAGTAATACTGATTCTGTAGAATGAGATAGGGAGGATTCCCTCCTTCTCAATGTTATGAAACAGTTCCACTAGTAAAGGTATCAGTTTTTCTTTTCAGGTCTGGTAGACTTCACCTGTGAATCTGTCTTGCCCTGTTTTTTGGGGGGTAAAGGGGGTAGATTTTTCATTACTGATACATTCTTGCTATTTGTTATTGATCTGTTCAGGATTTCTAATTCTTCCTGATTCAAGCTTGGGAGGTTCTGTATTTCCAAAAGTTTATCCATTTCCTCTAGATTTTCTAGTTAGTATGCACAAAGCTATTCATGGTAGTCTCAGATGTCCTTTTGTATTTCTGTGGTATCTGTATTTCTATAATGTCTCCTTTTTCATTTCTGATTAAGTTTATATGAATCTCTCTTTCTGGTTAATCTAGCTAGTGGTCTATCAATTTTGCTTATCTGTTTGTTTCATTGAACCTATGTATTGGCTTTTTTCATTTTTATTTCATTTTGTTCTGCTTTGATCTTTGTTATTTCTTGTCTTCTGCTAGCTTTTGGTTTGCTTTGCTCTTGCTTTTCTAGTTCCCTGAGGTGTAACGTTAAGTTGTTAACTTTTGATCTTTCTGCCATTTTGATGTAGGCATTTAGCACTATGAACTTCCCTTTTAGCACTGCTTTTTATGTATCTCAGAGATTTTGGTAGTTTGTATGGCCACTGTCATTCAATTCAAAATTTTTTTTTATTTCCATCTTGATTTCCTTCTTGACCCAAAGATCATTAAACAGCAGGTCATTTAATTTCCATGTATTTGTATAGTGATGAGAGTTCCTCTTGGAATTGATTTCTAGTTGTATAACACTGTGGTCTGAGAGATACATGGTATAATTTTGATATTTCAAAATTTGCCAAGACTTGTTTTGTTGCCTAATATACAGTATACCTTGTAAAATGTTCCATATGCTGATAAGAATGCATATTTGGTAATCTGGGGTTAGAATGCTCTGTAAATGTCTGTTAGGTCCATTGTTCTAGAGTCCTGTTTAAGTCCAGTGTTTCTTTGTTGATTTTCTGCCTTGATAATCTGTCTAGTCCTGTCAGTGGAATGTTGAAGTCTCACAGTACTATTATGCTCCTGTTTATTTCATTTCTTGGGTCCAGTAGCATTTGTTTTATGAATCTGGGATGTCTGGAGTTAGGTGCATATATATTTAGGATTGTTATGTCTTCTTGTTGAATTGATCCCTCTATTATTATATAATGACCATCTTCATCTTTTTCTTTTTACTATTGTTGATTTAAATATGTTTTATCTGATATAAGAATAGCTGTTCCTGCTTGTTTTTGCTTTCTCTTTTCATGGAATATTTTTTCCTACTCTTTGAGTCTGTGACTCTCTTTATAAGTAAAATGGGTTTCTTGGAGACAGCAGGTATTTGGGTTGTGTTTTTATCCATTCTGTTAATCTATATATTTTAAGTGGGACATTGAGACTATTTACATTCAATATTAATATTGATAAGAGAGATATTGTTTCAGTTATCATGTTGATTGTTACCTAGTCACTGTGTCTTTTCCCTTGTGTTGCTGCTTTATAAGAGCTGTGAGTGTTTACTTTCTAATGTTTTTACACTGGTGAGTATCAACCATTCTTTTATTTGTTTAGAGTACTTTTGAGCATTTCTTCCAGGGCAATTCTAGTGGTGATACATTCCCTTAGTGTTTGCATGTCTGGAAAAGATTTTATTTCTCTTTCATCTGTGAAACTTAGCATTGCAGGATACAAAATCCTTGACTGGCAATTATTCTATTTAAGAATACTAAAGATGGGACCCCAATCCCTTCTGGCTTGTAAGGTTTCTGCTGTGAAGTCTGCTGTTAGTCTGATGAGTTTTCCTTTGTAAGTTACTTGATGCTTTTGTCTCACGGCTTGTAGGATTTTCTTCTTCATTTTGACTTTTGCCAGACTGATGAATATGTGCCTTGGTGATATCCTATTTGCAATGAATCTTCCAGGAGTTTGATGATCTACTTGTATTTGGATGTCTAAATCTCTAACAAGACCAGGGAAGTTTTCTTCCATTATTCCCTCAAATAGGTTTTCTATGCTTTTTACTTTTTCTTCTTCTCCCTCAGGGATACATATGGTTCTTATGTTTGGGCATTTTACATAATCCCATATTTCTCAGAGACTTTATTCATTTCTCTTGATTCTTTTTTCTTTAATTTTGACAAACTGGGCTAATTTAAAAGGCTGTTTTCAAACTCTCAATTTCTTTCTTCTGCTTGGTCTAGTCTGTTGTTAAAAATTTCCATTGCATTTGAAAATTCCCTAAATGACTGTTTCATTTCCAGAAGTTCTGGGTTTTTTTTTTTTTAAATCTCTTTACTGAATTTTTCATTCATGTCCTGAATTTTGTTGTTGTTTCTTTGTGTTGGTTTTCAACTTTCTCATCACTCCCATTGATCTTATTTGTGATCCATATTTTGAATTCCATATCTGACATTTCCAAAATTTCTTTTTGGTTGGAGTCCATTGCCAGTGTGATCCTTTGGGGATGTCAAAACAGCCTGTTTTTTGTTTTTTTTTTTTTTAATTGCTGGAGTTTTTATGTTGGTTCTTTCTTATCTGGAACCTCTTCTCTCAGCTCAAAACAGATAGCTTTGTGGTTCACCTGTTCTCCTCTGCCAGGAACTCTGCTGTTCAGTATAGAAAGGGAGAGATACACTGCCTATTGCCTCATGCAGGTAGGAGCCTACTGTGGTGTTGCTGAAAATTTGGGTCACTTGGACCTCAGACCCAGGGAGAGTGTTCATGTGCCAGTGGTGGTGTACTAGGTTAGGTGATCCTCAGGTCCCAGGCCCCTGGATGATATGCTTGAGTTCTGGAGGGACCAGACAAAGACCAAGCTGGAGCCTGTGAAAGGAGGGGTAGACCCCTCTCGATGAGATTAGCAGAGGCAGGCAGCTGTAGAACGCACAAGCCACTGACACCTCCCTCTCTTGGCAATGATAGTGGTCTCTGTAATTTGGGGGCACAAACGCATCCAGTTTCCCAGCTCCCACCTTGGCCCAGCTGCAGCAGAGGTGGTGGAGGTAGCTCAACCCACTGTGTTCTAGGCTACCAGATTGGCTGTGGGTTGTGGCTGAAATGCTCCAGCAGGGCAGGTGTGGTTGTGCCAGGGGCTTGCCTCTAGGGAAGTTAGGCTCTTCCCAGAAGAGACAGGCAGCTTGGGAGAAGACTGTTAGCCCCTACCTTCCCTTAGAGGGAAGGGTTATCTTTTGTCTGCAGGGCACACAAAGGCACTTACTGTTGCTTTTCAGAGGGAAAGGAGTGAGCTTTAAGCTCCTTGGAAGCCAGGGTGTGACAGGTGCTCTGTCAGAGGTGGGGAAGCCACCCCCAGGTGCCCAGGCTTAATCGTCCCCTTTGGAATCTTCACTTGTTCCTGAGCAGAAACAGCCTTTCATCCTTAGCTGCCTCAGCAGCAGTGGGTGAGGCAAGGGAAGAGGAGAAGAGGGCCCTGAATGGTGGGGAGCTGGTGCTCAGTCCCCTTTGTCCTAAGGGGCTCTTTGGCATGCTGCAGTCTCCTCTCAGCTGGAAGTGGGCCTGAACTGAATACCCAAGCTCCAGGAGACCCACAGTTCCTCCAGGACCCACTGGTTCCCCAAGGATGCTATGGTTCAAGTGGTTGCTGGGGGGAGTTGGCTGTGGATCCAGTGATGTAGAGATCCAGGGGCTGAGATTCTTGCATGGGAACAGTTGCAAAATCACTTCCTGTCCGTGAGTGGAGGGAAATAAGCCACAGCCTCTATGCAGAACCTGGGTGCAGTGAGCAGAATACTAATGCGAGTGTATTCTCCCTGCAAGCCTAGAACTGGCTGACCTGCAGCCTGCCCACACCAAAAGCTCACGCTTGGGAGCAGAGGCAGCTATGTCTGCAGCATTGAGTGGTTGGAGCAGGGGAGGTTCCCTTCTCCACATCCCTTCCCAGGATCTGCTACTGCTTCTGCTCTGGGGTAGGAACACTCTCCTACCCACAGACTCCTCTCTGCACTCAAGTCCCCACTGGGAGGGTTGCAGACAACTTCTGATCATGAGCCTGAGGCTCTCTGGTGCAGGGAAGTGCACATTCTGCTGCCTTCTGTCCTAAGAAGCATCTGTGGCACTTTCCAGTCCCCCTGGGGCCAGCCCTATGGGTCAGAACTCTGGGAACACTGCTGCTCTCCTATGTCTCCCTGTTCCTTTGTGATTGTCACAGTCTAAGCAGGTGCTGGGGAATGTTCGTGTAGGATCCAGTGACAGGGAGATCGAGGGACTGTGACTTCCCGGGCAGGACAGAGGCACCTGGCATGTGGGCAGGCAATGTGGCACCCATAGTCTCAGCTCAGGTCTGCAGCGAGGGGAGTGACCCTGTGCAGACCCACAGCCCGGTGCTCTGGTCTCAGGAAGCACTCAGTTCGCCAATGGCAGCATCTCCTGGATTCAGCAGGGTAGAAGGGCTCTCTGACAGATCGGGAGCTGGCAGACTGCCACAGGTGTGAGGGGAGGAAAAAATAAATACTCCCACCTGTCCTCTCTGCCAGGCTCCAAATCCCTTTGGGGTCTGTCTCTGCCAAAATCTTGCTCCTTCTTGTTCTGCTCTGCAACTTCATTCTGTGGGATCTCCGGTAAGGGCAGGTTCTGGCACCTTTCCCTTAGTATGTCACCTGGGCTGTGCTTTTTCACCTCAAACTTTTTCTTCTATTTGGGCAATCTGGCAACTGGTTTCTCTAGTTGGCCATCTTTCCCCCTTCCTTTCAATCTAATCCAGGACAGTTTTGAGAGGCACAGGCAACAAACAGGAACTCAGGGCTGCCTCATAGTTAGCAAAGTGCTTCACAAACAAATCCGTATAATCACTTCACAAACATTGCCATCATGGACACCTTGGAGACCACAATGCTACACAGTTGACCGTTGAACAACACAAGTTTGAACTGCATGGGTTCACTTATATGTGTATTTTTTCGTTAGATATAGTGGAAAATATTTTGGAGATTTGTGACGATTTGAAAAAACTCACAGATGAACCATGGAGCCTACAAATATTTTTTTAAATTTAAGAAAAAAGTATGTCATGAACATATAAAATATATGTAGATACTAGCCTATTTTATCATTTACTATCATAAAATACACAATATATTATAAAAAGTTAAAATTTATCAAAACATATGCACACACTTACAGACCATACATGGTGCCATTTGCAGTCCAGAGAAATGCAAACAAACACAAGGATGCAGTATTAAATCAGAACTGCATAAAATTAACTATAGTACCTACTGTACTACACTACTATACCAATTTCGTAGCCACTTCCTGTTGCTATTGCTATAAGCTCAAGTGTTGTGAATACACACTTAAAACACCATGTGACACTAATCATCTCCATATGAGTTGTTTGTCTCTTCAGTAAATAGCATATTGTAGTAAAAAGTGATCTCTTATGGTTCTCATGTATTTTTCATCATGTTTAGGGCAAAACTATAAACCCTGAATAACACCATGGTACCCAACTGAAGTTCCACTATAATGATGTTGCAAGTGCTCCTAAGAAGCAGAAAAAAGTTATGACATTATGAGAAAAGTTGAATTGCTTGATATGTACCATAGATTGAGGTCTGCAGCTATGGTGGCTGCCATTTTAAGATAAATGAATTCAGCCTACGGATCATGGTATAAAAAGAAAAAGGAAATTTGTGAAGCCATCACTGCAGCTGTGCCAGCAGTTGCAAAAACCTTGCACTTTTTGCAATATACCTTTTCATCTTGTATTGAAAATGCAGCTTTTGTGTGGGTGCAGGATTACTACAAGAAAGGCATACCTATAGACTCTAACATGATTCAAAAAAAAGTGAAGTCATTATATGACAACTTAAAGCAAAAGGAAGGTGAAGAATCTAACACTGGAGATTAATGCCAGCAAAGGATGGTTTGATAATTTTAGAAAGAAATTTGGCTTAAAAAAAAAATCAAGATAACAAGAGAAACAGCTTCTTTTGACCAAGAGGCATCAACAGGTTCTCAGATTCCATTAAGAAATTCATTGAGGAAAAAGGATATCTTCCTGAGCAAGTTTTTAATGTAGATGAAAGTATCCTATTCTGGAAAGAAGAATGCCACGAAGGACATTTATTAATAAGGAAAAGAAGTGAGCCCCGGGATTTAAGGCAGGAAGGGATAGGCTAACTCTCTTTTGTGAAAATGCAGTTGGGTTTTTGATCAGGACTGCCCTTATCTATAACATTGCTAACCCCCAAGCATTAAAGGGAAAAGATTAGCACCAGCTGCCAGTCTTTTGGTTGTACAATAAGAAAGCCTGGACAACAACCCTGTTCCTAGATTGTTTCTACAGACACTTTGTCCATGAAGTCAGAAAGTACCTTGCCAGTAAGGGACTGCCTCTAAAGTTTATTTGATATTGGACAATGCCCCTGTCCACCCAGAACCCCATGAGTTCAACACCAAAGTCATCACAGAGCTCTATGTGCCCCCAAACACAATGTCTCTACTTGAGCCTCTAGATCAGGGGTCATAAAGACCTGTAAGTCTCATTATACATGGTACTCTATGGAAAGGATTGTCAACACCATAGAAAAGAACATTGATAGAGAGAATATCATAAAAGTCTAGAAGAATTACACTGTTGACGATGACGTCATTGTTATAGAAAAAGTCATGAAAGCCATCAAGCCTGAAACAATAAATTCCTGCTGGGAAAAATGTGTCCAGATGTTACGCATGACCTCACAAGATTTATGACAGAGACAATCAAGGAAATTATGAAAGATATTGTGGAGATAGCAAAAAACGTGAGGGGAGAAGGGTTTCAAGACTTGGATCGTGGAGACATTTAAGAGCTAAGTAACACTGCATCAGAGGAATTAACAGAAGAGGACTTGATAAAGATGAGTGTTTTTGAACCGATGCCAGGCAATGAGGAAGAGGACATAGAAGAAGCAGTGCCAGAAAACAAATTGACATTAGACAATCTGGCAGAAGGGTTATGATTATTCAAGACTGCTTCTGATTTCTTTATGACATGAACTCTTGTGGGATACAGGCATGGAGACTAAAGCAAATGGTGGAAGAAGGATTGGTACAACGTAGAAACTTCCTGGAGAAATGAAAAAGCAAAAACATCAGAAACTACAAGGTATTTCTATCAAGTTACACTGAGTGTGCCTGCCACTCCCGCCCCTTCTTCCACCTCCTCCACCTTTTCTGTCTCTGCCATTGTCCCTGAGACAGCAAGACCAACCCCTCTCTCTCCTCCTCCTCCTCAGCCTACTCAACATTAAGGCAGCAAGAAGCCAGGTGCAGTGGCTCACACCTGTAATCCTAGTACTCTGGGAGGCCAAGGTGGGAGGATTGCTTGAACTCAGAAGTTTGAGACCAGCCTGAGCAAGAGCGAGACCCTGTCTCTACTAAAAATAGAAAAAAATTAGCCGGGATTGGTGGTGTGTGCCTGTAGTCTCAGCTACTCGGAAGGCTGAGGCAAGAGGATTGCTTGAGCCCAGGAGTGTGAGGTTGCTGTGAGCTAGGCTGACACCACTGCACCTGCCCAGGCAATAGAGTAAGGCTCTGTCTCAAAAATAAAAAAAAGGCAGCGAAGATGAAGACCTTTATGATGATCCACTTCCACTTAATGAACAGTAAATGTATTTACTCTTCCTTATGATTTTCCTGATAACATTTTCTTTTCTATCACTTACTTTATTGTAAGAATACAGTATGTAATTTATATAACATACAAGTATGTTTTAATTGACCGTTTATATTATCAGGAAGGCTTCCAGTCAACAATAGACTATTAATAGTTAAGTCTTTGGAGAGTCAAAAGTTAAATGCAGATTTTTGACTGCATAGGGGATCAGTGTCCCTATCCCACAGGTTGCTCAAGGGTCAACTGTACTTAAAATGTATGATGCGGTTAGCCAACACAAATTTCCTACATGTTCTTGCCCAGAAATGATTCTTCATCAGGAAAATCATAAGGAAGAGTAAATTATTGGAAGTGCTATATAATTTTAAGGGAAAGAGGAAATACTTCCAGTTGAAGGACTGAAAAAAACTTTATGGAGAAGGTGACATTTGAATTGAACTATGAAGGACCAGTAGACAAATGACAGTAAGATAAAGAAAAACAGCATTTGGAGGTTCAGGAAAATGCCTGAACAAATAAACCAAGGCAATATTATGGAGTTAGGAAATGTCATACTGTGCTTCAGGAATAGTGAATAGCCCTGACTTTAATGAGAATTTTTATGTGTTTTCTTTAATTTTTTCCTCTGAAAGAATAAATGAATGCACATTTAATAAGTAAGTTTATTAATGCACCATGTTATCTTCTTTAGCATGGGCAATTGTCTCGAGAAGGTAAATATTTATGAAGTTACATTTTATTGTAGATAAAAGATAAAATTTGCTCTAAGTACAATTCAATATAAGAATTATAATGGTGATTAAAAAGGCCATTGATTGCAATGCTTGATAACATTTAATGTAATTATCAAAAAGGTTACCGAGGCAGCAAAAGACACTGAAAATCAGTAAAAGCCTAGAATTGGAAATGGCTTGGAACTGATAATTATATTTCTGGGAACAGAAGAAAAAGTAAACATATCCATTCAAATCAATAGATAACAGTGTCTTTCTTCTGCAGTGAAATGTTAAAGTTGCCATATTTAATTCTCCAGTGAAGTTCATCATGTAGGTAGATAGTTGATCATGATGAGATAGGTAGCCTGCGTTTCCAAAGGTCTATGAATGACTGATGCTAAGAAAATATCCCAACAATGTTGACATTATGTGAGAAAAGGAGAATTCAGGAGATTCCTGCAACACCCATTAAATGTATAGTGAATGAATGGAGAAATTAGTAAATCCAACAACACAGTACTGAAGGAGATAGAACTGTGTGAATTAGGCTCTGAGAAAAAAGAAGAGTTAAGTTTAGCGTAAAGGTACAAGAATGCAAAAAATTCAGTTCATACAATAATAACAAACAACATAACAATAAAAACCACCTACTATTCATTCACTCTGTAAATTTTTGTTCAACAGCTACCTTGCAACAAGAGACTCTGGCAGTAAATAAAGTTTCTGCCCTCCTGGAGAAAATTAAAAGTACATAAATCAATTTCAGTAGTGATAAATATTCTACAGAAAAATAAAGCAGAGTAGGATAGAGTAATAGTCATGCTCATTTAGATCAAGAAATGTTTCTCTTATATTTGAATCATCTTTAATTTTACAATGCACTTCCACAGACTTGGTTATTTCCTTTAACCTTGACAGCAGAGTGTATAATAATTTAGATATTATTTATATTTTTGTAGATGAGAAGTCCTACAGAAGTTAGCAGAATCACCTAACATGGATGCTTTACAAGGACTATCTCATGCAGGCCTCACATGATGTTTTGGTCTATTTCTTCTCTTAAAAATTCCTACCTTAGGTTTGAAGTTATGGTCTAAGGTTAAAAGTCAGTAAATGGCAGACAGAATCAAACACAATGTGGTAACTCCGAATCCTTTTCCCATCCTACCACATGGGAGCTTCTTCGTGATGGGTCAGGATATCTTAAAAATCTACAGGCTGCCTATTCCTTCCAGGGTAGATAGGGTAGTATAAGCAGGTGGTTGAGAAGTTAAGTGGAAAAGTATTCTATGTTTGTAAATTACTTGCAATGTGATACTCAAATTATTTTCATATCTCCCTTTATTGAAAACACTAGACATTCACTAAAAAAAAAAATCAGGATAGATTCAATATTTCCCCCAATATTACACATTTTTACATTTACCCCAGCCTGGTGTCTATAATACAAATGAGAGATTTTTTTTTTTTTTATGGCTAACTTTTTACAATATTGATGTCTCTTTTCTTATCTCCACCATGGGTTCTTTGCATCACCTGTTTCACTGATAACTCTCCTATTCTGCCTTTCTGTGGGAAGGGATGGGCTGTGAGAGAGAGGAGAGGGGGAAAAGAGAGAAAGAAATAAAACAAAATAGTCCTAATACTCAAATAAGTTGACACTCCAAAATTACAAAATACATTAAATATACAAGATAATATGTCTAACAGAAACAACTAATAAAACATGTACAAATTCAAAGTAATATTAATGCTGTAAAATGATCTGTCAAAGAGTTTAAAATAAGTACTTTTAGTATGATCAAAGAGATAAATGAAGGGATAATATCCAATAAAAACAACAGAAATTATTAAACAAAGATAGTCACATATTTAAAATTACATAGAAATAATCTGAAGCCATTGAAATAGAAAACATAGCAATTAAACTAAAAAGCAAATCTCCATAGAAAAGATAATTGCTACAATGGACAAAATCGTGCTTAAATAACAGCCTGTTCTATTGATTCCACTTTGCAGTTTTGAACAAAAGTGCTTCTGAAAATTGCTATACCTACAATTCAATATAAATCTTTGTTTATTCTTCAGCACCTTCAAATTGATAAAAGACAACCTCACAGGACAGTAGGAAACATATATAGTGATGATTCAAAAAGAAAACCCAAATCATCAGTAAATAGATCAAAAATTTCCAACTCCCACTCTTCAACAAGGAAATGCAATTTAAACTAATCATAGGGTTTCATTTCACACATATCAGATCAGAAAAATTAAAACATTCAACACAAGCAAGTATTGATGAAGATGTGACAACAAGAAGTCCCATGCTATACTGATGAGAATAAAATTGGTACCTCTGATTTGGAGAGCATTTCACAACATCTAGAATAGTTAAATACCCTTCAACCTGACATTTCTGTGTCTAGATCTCTACCCTTGAAAAAGCTCACATATACAGAGATGCATAAGAGAATTTTTAGTCTTGTGACTCAGTAAACTGAGGCTGACAAATCCAGGATGACTGCTAGAACTTAGAGTTCTAGTACAAAGGTACAAAGGTATTTTGATCTAATAAACAATTACTAATGACCTCCTTGTGTTGCAACAGGGAAGCCTCTTGGAAGGACAGTTTACACACTTAGTTTGACTTTTATTGAGTGCTAAAGGATAGATACGTCTAATAAAAGGCCCTCAAACTTAAAAACAAACAAAAAAAAAAAACATGGACTGGAACTTAGCAGGTACAGAATAAATAGTAGTTGAATACATTTTAAAAAAAGAATTTTTAGTAGTAGTGTTATTTGTAATAGCCAAAAAAATTAAAACACACTATTTGTTTGTTAAGAGGGGAAAAGCTAAGTAAACAATATGTGCTATATTCATTCACTGCAGTGTATATGAATTAAAAGTTAAATGAATGAAAGAAAGCATCATACATTAACATGTTTGTATCTCCAAAAACTATGTTGAGATGAAATAGCTCCAAAAACTATGTTGAGATGAAATAGCAAGTCAGAAAATATTACTTGCATGATACTTTTTATTAAAAATTTAAAAGTATATAAAATAATATTATGTTTTTGTGGATCCATGTACATGTATGGTAAAAATATAATTACCCATGGGAGTGAAGTTCAGAATCATGGATACCTCTGAAAAGGAAAAGTAAGGAATGAGTTACTAGGGAGACATGATATTTTAACTGTACCTGTAATATTATATTTCTTTAAAAAAAGGGGAGGGAGATAAATAGAATAATGGAGCAGAACAGAGATCCCAGAAAACAACACAAATATACAACGGCTGTCTGGAAAGTATCCAGCCATTAATATATTTTTCCTATTACACAAATGGATACTTTCCAGACAGCCCTCATATGTGGTCACTTTATTCAGTAAAAAGACAACACTGCAGTGCTGTAGGGAAAGGGCAGTCTTTTCTACACATGGTCCTGGATATTGATGGCCATACAGAACAAAGTGAATCTTGACCCTACCTTATACTAGATGTAAAAGTCAGTTCCAGATATATTGTAGATCTAAATATGAAAACAAAGGCAATACAGTTTAAGACGAAAACATAGGAGAACATATTTATGATCACAGGGTAGGCAAACATTTCTAAGTATGATACAAAAACTCTAACCATAGGAGGAAAAGAAAAACAAATCAGAGTAAGAATTTATGTGCAGAACAAAACATTACTAAGGTAGTGAAAAGGCAAACCAAAGAGGATAATTGAAATGCATGTATTTACACATATTGAATATATGTGTATACTGAAATGCATATATCCTACAAAAACTCATGCCCAGAAAACAAAAAGAATGCCAATAAAAACAATTTTTAAAAAGGCAGACAACCCCATTGGGGGTAAAAAAAGGGAAAAGAACTTGAATGGGCAGGTCCCAGAAGAGGATATCCAAGTGGCAAATACATGGATAAAAAGGGCACAAATTTATTAATCATCAGAGAAATACAAGTTAAAACCACAGACAGCACCGCTTCATACACATCAAAACATCTAATTAAAAAGACACTCTAGCAAGTGTTGGAAGTTCTGTGAGGAAGCAAAACTTCCATACACTGCTCATGGGAGTACAAATTAGTTCAACCTCTTTGGCAATCTCTTTAAGCAGAGTCTATTGAAGCGAAACAATACCTCCAGACACAGTAATTCCATTGCTAGGTGTATACCCAACAAAAATGCACAGACATGTTTACTTAAAGACATGCAGCAGAACGTTCACAGCTGCTTTATTCATAATAGCCAAAACCTGGCAATAACCCAAATGTGCACAAACAGTAGAATGATACACTTTGGCCCATGCATGCAGTGGAGTTCCATCAGGTAATGAGAAGAAACAAACCACTGCTATATACAACAACAGATGAATCTCACAAACATGATGAAGAGCAAAAGAAGCCAGACATAAATACCATATACTGTCCGATTCCAGTTATATAAAGTTCAAAAAGAGATGAAACTAATCTTTTGTGCTAGAAGTCAGGCCAGTGTGTTTCAGGAAGCAGTTGGGAAGGGAGGGAGCCTGTGAAGTGAGTGGTCCTCTAGTCCAGGTAAAAGCTCTTTGGTCTGGGTGCAAATTCCATGGGTAAGTTCACTTTCTGAAAATGTTTTGAGCATATTATATATCAATAAAAAGTTTTTTAAATCTTCAAGAGAATGAAGAAAGAGATAAAATCCAAGGAAACAGAAGGAGGGATGCAGGCTGGATTCTATGAGAACTGAAAGCCCAGGGACCTTCTGCACTGGCAGGTCTCTTCATCCATGGAATCTTGTGCAGGCTCCATCCCTTGGAGCCCCCAGCAGATAAAAAGAACAGGCTTTAAGCTCATTGTGGGAACTGAAAGATGTTAAGCTCCATGTGTTCTTTAAATAACACTCGATATTTTTATTTGATGCAGGAAAAATCTGTATGTTCAAAGCTCCTTTCATGCTCTGTACTGATGGAGGCTCTTTCTATTGATACTGAAATATGGCCTCGGTTTTTGTCTTGCTTTCAAAGGAGATGTTTTAAACTGCCCAGACACAAAATAGAAAAATCTCCAGCTTGAGTTGCTAAAGCTCTTCTTGGAATTCACGGAAGAAGTTGATTCTTACTCTACACAGAATTCCCCTCCAAAAGCTGATTCTCTGCTACATGATTTTGTCTGTGTGTGGTTTGTGCAAAGCACTAAACCAAAAGTTCTCGCTGCAACTCCTTTGCTCTCTTTAAAAAGGGTCCTGAAGAAATTTGCCAGATCCCTAGTTTCACTAAGTGCAATTTGAAAGTCACTGGCATAGATCAAACATAGTAAATGACAGATTCACATACTTACTTGCTACTTCAACAAGCATCTCCTTAATGCCTCATGTACTGGGTTATCTAGCAGGTAACTCAATGTCGTACAGTAAATGGGCTACAGCACAAACATATGAAGCCAGGGACGTTGTGCTTTTGTGCAATGCTTTTCTAGTCCCATGGCCCTACCTCTCCTCCACATCACTGATATTCGGGGTACTTTCTTAAGCTGCTTCAAACTATGCAGCACAAAGGAAAATGTTCAGGAAAAGACTCCTCATCTAGTTTCCAAGAGGATAAAGATTTGGACAAGACAGAAGCCAGATGACACAGTCAGGAATGTTGTGGGTTTTTTCTTTCACAATGAGGAGACGGTAAAAAAAAAAAAAAAAAAAAAAAAAGATTTCTCCACCATCCTTCACCTTGAAAATGGAGATCAGCTCCCCATCATTGGTACTACAAGAGAACCAAACAAGTGTTTGGCCCTTTCAAAGGAAAGATAAATCAGAAAGCAGTAATATTAAATGTTCACTCTCTTAAACTTTAACTTTCTCCAAACATGATGAATGTATTTTCCAGTGGACAGTCAAGTTTCAGTAAGGGATTCTCACCTATTACACTAGATAATTAGAATGCCAGGGATGCACCTGGCAGACAGACACAGTGTCACCCTGGAGGATCTTTCCATCACACACAACTCTCTCTCTCTGTAGTACACTTGCCAAGTGATCATGCCATTGTGAACAAAATTTGTTTTACAAAAATTCCCTATGAAATTAAGCCAAAAGTTCCCTCCCTGTAATTTTTGTCCTCATTCTGAATTTTGTCTTTCGGAGAGGCATATTACAAGTTTAATCCCTCATTACTTTGACAGTTCTTCAAGGATTTAAAAACCACAAGCATATTACCCATCTTAAGCCTTTTTTGGTCAAAATTGGAATCTTATCACCTATGATTACATTTCATTCTCCAGCCAAAAACCAGTTAAATGATGAAACCTAATCTTTACTTTTGGATTATAAAATCGATATATGTTTATTGTAAAAATAATTTTAAAATCTAGACAAAGATGAAGACTTTAAAAAAATCATCATTAATTCTATTACTCAGAAAATAACCATTGCTAATATTTTGTTGTACATTTCTTTAAACTATCTTCTATGCCTATATAATCTGTATATTCATAAATGGGTCCACGTTATACATACTGTTTCAAACCTTAGAAGTTCACTTAACACATGACGAACATTTATCCATACGAAAAGCCATACATTAGTTGGACTTTCAGTTCTAGAAAAAGATAACATAGACTCGCTTTTCCCTAATCTAAATACAATACCTGGAAATTATTCAACAGGCAACAATAAAAGGATTGTGAAATCTAGAAAAAAGAAGGCAGACTGGCTAGAGATCTCAGGACTTGAGGAACGAAGAAGTGGCGAGTTTCCTGATTATTGTCTTACCTCCTGGGTCTTTCCAACTGGGCTCTGGAAAGACATGCAACCTAGAAGCAGCAAGAGGCATAGACAAAAAAAAAACTAACATAAGCAAGGAAAGCCTGCTCTCTTTGGCTCACAGATTGGGAAGTTCAGAAAGCCCAACTCCTGCTCCACAAGCAGCAGGTGTTCTGACCCACCTGCAGCAGAGCAGCAAATTCCAGGCCAACCCAATTCCCACTCCACAGCCAGGGCACTGGGGAGCAGCCCACTCTGCTAACAGCAGCAGCAGCCATGAATCCCAGTCTTTCTGCTCTCCCTAGGCCCCGTGACATAAGAGACTCAGGCCCAATGTCTTCTGCCCTGTACCTTCCCACAGAAGGTGGAGCAGTGACACGAGGAAACCCAGGAAAGTACCTTCTTCCCTTGCAGATATCACCAGCAGGAATTGAGCAGAAACCACAGCTGCACCAGAAAACCAAAGCAGAGCAGAATAGTATCATGGACTCTGAACACTAAAGTGTCATTGGAATTAAATCACATAGAGGTAGGCTAGGAACCACGGTAAACCTAAACAAGGTTACTGCTTCCTAAAATGGAAGATTTAAATGGATCAAGAACCTCCTAACATAATAGCCAAGTGTTCAGGATAAAATAAAAACCATTTGTACCAGGAATCAGGAAATGCATAATTTAAATTAGAAAAGATAATCAACTGATGGCTATTCTGGGATGAATCAGATGTTAAAATTATCTGCTAAAAATTTTAGGATATAAAATCAATACACACAAATCAGAGGCTTTCATATACGCCAACAGCAGTCATACTGAGAACCAAATCAAACACTCAATTCCCTTCACAATAGCAACAAAGAAAATAAAGTATCTAGGAATATATTTAACTAAGGAGGTAAAAGACTTGTACAGGGAGAACTATGAAACATTGAGGAAGGAAATAGCAGAGGACATAAACAGGTGGAAAACCATACCATGCTCGTGGGTCGGCAGAATCAACATCGTTAAGATGTCTATACTACCCAAAGTGATCTACAGATTCAATGCAATCCCTATTAAAATACCAACATCATTCTTCACAGATGTAGAAAAATTAATTTTACGCTTTGTATGGAACTATAGAAGACTCCGCATAGCAAAAACAATTCTAGGCAATAAAACAAAATGGGAGGTATCAACTTACCAGACTTCAAACTTTATTATAAGGCTGTAGTAATCAAAACAGCTTGGTACTGGCACAAAAATAGAGCCATTGACCAGTGGAACAGAACTGAGAACTCAGATATAAAACCATCCTCATATAGCCACCTAATCTTTGACAAAGCAGACAAAAACATACACTGGGGAAAAGAATCCTTATTCAATAAATGGTGCTGGGAAAACTGGATAGCCACATGTAGAAGATTGAACCAGGATCCACACCTTTCACCTCTCACAAAAATCAAGTCACGCTGGGTAACAGATTTAAACCTAACGAGTGAAACTATTAGAATTCTAGAGGAAGATGTTGGAAATACTCTTCTAGACATTGGCCTAGGCAAAGAATTTATGAAGAAGACCCCAAAGGCAATCACAGCAACAACAAAAATAAATAAATGGGACCTGATCAAATTAAAAAGCTTCTGCACAGCCAAAGAAACTGTCACAAGAGCAAACAGACAATCTACAGAATGGGAGAAAATCAACAAGAAAAAATCAAACGACCCTATCAAAAAGTAGACAAAGGACATGAGCAGAAACTTTTCAAAAGAAGACAGAATAATGGTCAAAAAACATATGAAAAAATGCTCAACATCTCTAATCATCAGGGAAATGCAAATTAAAACCACAATGAGATATCACTTATCTCCAGTGAGACTGGCCTTTATCAAAAAGTCCCAAAACAATAAATGTTGGCGTGGATGTGGAGAGATAGGAACACTCATGCGCTGTTGGTGGGACTGCAAACTAGTGCAACCTCTGTGGAAAGCAATATGGAGATACCTTAAAGAGATACAAGTAGAGCTTCCATTTGATCCAGCAATCCCATTACTGGGCATCTACCCAAAAGAACAAAAGTCACTCTATGAAAAAGACACCTGCACCTGAATGTTTATAGCAGCACAATTCACAATTGCAAAGATGTGGAAACAACCCAAGTGTCCATCAATACATGAGTGGATTAATAAAATGTGGTATATGTATACCATGAGTACTATTCAGCTTTAAGAAACAATGGTGATATAGCACCTCTTGTATACTCCTGGATAGAGCTGGAACACATTCTACTAAGTGAGGTATCCCAAGAATGGAAAGACAAGCACCACATGTACTCACCATCAAATTGGTATTAACTGATCAACACATAAGTGCACATATAAGAATAACATCTACTGGATGTTGGGGAGGGGGGAGGGGGAGGAGGAGGAGGGGACGGGTATATGCATACACAAAGAGTCCAATGCGCACCACCCTAAGGATGGACATATTTGAAACTCGGACTTGGGGGAGAGGGGGAGGGCAAGGGCAACATACGTAACCTAAACATCTGTACCCCCATAATATGCTGAAATAAAAAAAAATATTTTAAAACGCTCATCATAAAAATGCTTCAACAGTCTATTACAAATTCTCCTAAAAAAGAAAAAATAACAAATCTCAGAAAAGAAATAGAAATGATAAAAAGGAATCAAATGGAAATTATAGAACTAAAAAAATCAAAATTTAAAACTTGCTGGATGGACTTACTAGTCCAGTGAAGATAACAAAGGGGAGAATCAGTGGACTCGAATCAGAGAGAACAATAGAATTTATTCAGTCTGAACACAGAATGGACTGGGAAAAAAAAATCAACAGAGCTTCAGGTATCTGTGGGAACATTTAAAAAGATTCCAGGAGAGGAGAAAGGGTGTGAAATTGAAAAGATATTCAAAAAAAAATCTGAAAAAAAATTTCCCAAAAGAGGTGAAAGACATAACTTACAGGTTTAATAAGCTAAGTAATCCCAGATAAACCTAAAGAAATTTACCAAGATACAACATAAACTTCTGAATACTAAGGGAAAAAGTATTAAAAACAGCAGAGAGAAAAGATATATTATACATAATTTGATTCAAATGATGGCAGATTTCTCATCTGAAATCACGAAGCTCAGAGGGAAGAGGTATAACATTTTTTTTCAGCTGATGAAAGAAAAGAACTGTCAACTCTGAATACTGTATCTGGCAAAACTATTCTTCAGGAATGAAAGGGAAATACAGATATGCTCAGATGAAGGAAAACTAAGAGAATTTATTGCTAGCTCACCTACCGTTAAAGAATAGCTAATAGAAGCTCTCCCACAGACAGATACTGATAGTATATGCAGGCCAGAACATTCATAAAGAAAAGAAGAACAGTAGGATGGATAAAAATAAAAGTAACCATAGTAGACTATCCTTCACCTCATGAGTTTCTTGAGTCTTATTTTATATTCACATTACTTATAATAATATGGGATGTGTGCTCAATGTATGTAGAAGGAATACTTAAGATAACTGTGCTAAAAAGTAGGGAGAAAAAGAGACAAATAGAGGTAAGGTTTCTACATTTGAAATAGTAAAAACATCCATACCAGTAGCCTACACTAAGTCACACATATGTATGATAATATCAAGAGCAATCA
The DNA here is from genome assembly GCF_000956105.1 of Propithecus coquereli. Classification (NCBI taxonomy): domain Eukaryota; kingdom Metazoa; phylum Chordata; class Mammalia; order Primates; family Indriidae; genus Propithecus; species Propithecus coquereli. The sequence continues at coordinate 6,180,195 of NW_012144967.1, forward strand.
CTGAAAAAACTATGCAAAGTGATATGTTCAAAAGTATTATAACTACATCAAAATAGAACTCAAAAACTTTTTTGAGTAGCCTACAGAAAGGAAAGAAAAAAGATAAGAACAAGAAACAGAAAACAAACAATAAAATGACAGACTTGAATCCTAACATATCTATAATTACTTTAAAGGAGAAGATGTTCTTCCACTTTCCAAAAGAAAGAAAGTGGATTCTGAAAATAATATACTGATTAGATAGCTTCATGATGATCCTGGCCAAAAACTCTATGACAAAATAATTTCACGGCAAGTCAACTTGGAAGGAACGCAAGGAATTAGATGCTATGTGGTGGCATAACCCATTTTGTGAAATTCTATGGACAGGTATCAAGTTAGTAATCATTAATAACTGTGTCTCGATTATAACATACAAACATATCTCAGTAATGGACTAATTCTACAACTCACTAACTCCAAAGTGCTTTACATATTTACTGAACATGAATATAGGTAAATTAGTACTGTTTATAAATATTTATAACACATAAGCTTTTTAATGTTTTCTTTTTTGAGCTTCATAGCAAAACTATAGGTATTATAATCCACAAATGAAATTTCAAGAAACCAAGGCTGAGATCGACTTGACTAAGTTCATGCTGCCAGCAAACGAGAGTGCCGAGTCCCCAACTCAGGTCTTCAGAGCCCAAATACCATCATTTTTCTACCTCATCATGTACTTCCCCATGAGTTCCAGGGAATATGGTTACTCTCAGCATTCCTCACAAGGCTCACAAGACACGAGAAATCTAGGAATGTGGAGTTCATGATATCATAAACATTAATCTCACAGGTGTGAGGAAGCCATAGGGAGAGAATAAAATCTTCTAATTTGGGGGAAGAATTTTCTTAATATTCTAAGTTCAACGAAAGAGCTTTCACTAGCTCTGAAAACAGGACATTTGAAAATTTACTATACCTTTATTGTACATTTACTGCATGCATAGAACTATGCAAGACATCTGTGGAACTATAGAGTTCCTTCCCTAAACAAGGAGCTGGGCAATATGAGCACATGCATAGTTCTCTTTAATAATATCAGTCAGGAAACAGGGAGGTAGAGCCACTAGGGGCTCTATGGGATAAGGGATTTATTAGAGGACTTAGATCTAAGCAATTGTGGAAGCTGCAAAGGGAAACGGTCTGCAAGCAAGGGTTGGTATACCAGAGGAAAAGTCACTAACTAGGCTGCCTGAACCTTGGTGGGGTGGACAAGTCGGAACAGGAAGAGTGTGCATGAGCCAGTGAAGGCTTATAAAGAAGGCTTAGGGAAGCTGCTGCCTCTGAGCATGCATGACCCTGCAATATACAACTAAGCATCTGGTGGTGAACCTGGGGTCACTCTTGGTCAGCAGGCTTGGCAGTCAGGAAGGAAGCCAGCTTCACACCAGTGGAGAGCAAGGATGAGCTGAACCTGCAGATCTCAGCATTGGTCTGGTCACCACATTTCACCAGGTAAAGATATTCAGAGAATAATAGCAGCTGCTCTCCTCCCACCTCCCAAATCCATTATAAATCCCTCTTTTGTCCCATTCTAACTTGGAACAAAACAGGGAAGGAGATTCCGGGAAACATAAGTCCCATCCCAGTGTGACTATGTTGACAATAAAATCCAGTACAACCAGTTGGACTGCAGGTGCGCTAGGAGGAGCAGCGCCAATATCACACAATAGCAGGAGGAAAGAGGGGGAGAGGCAGGGGCTCGGGAGCCAAGTCTGGGGGAAACTCTCAGCCTCCGCAGGTCTTGCCTCTCCTCTTTATTAAAACACGCTGCTCTAGTGGGAATGATGCTGGCTTTCAGGCAAATAGATGAAGAGGTTGAATCTTTATCAGCATGTGATCTTGGGCAAGGTACTTAACTTCTATGAGACACAATTTCCTCAGATGCAAACGGAGAATGATAAAACATATCTCAAAGAATCATGAAAATGAGAAATTGTAAGCCAAAGCTCCTTACATACAACAGATACTCAACAAATGTGACCCACCTTCTCTGCCACTTTGCCCCCCTCGTCCAGCTCTTCCTGGTCTTCAGAGGTCGATACTCAATCTCTGGCCACGTGTCATCCCTCTTCTCCACTGATGACCTGCTAAATACATAGAATCTTACTAAATTCCCTAATAAAATAAGTCTTAAATATATCATGCCCTCTGAATTTACTTTTAAATAATGGATATCGTGTTTTTAAAGCATTCCAACATTTCCTTTCTAAAGTAGTATCTAAATGTATTAGGCCCCGAGAGGGTGTCAAGATCTGCAGAATACATATGAGTATAAAAAGTAAGTACGTGAATGTTCCATTCCAGGTGTCTTTGTGGAGCAACAATTTCCCCATTTCTTTTTACACGTCCCTTTGTTCATCACTGAGGTTTGCATTTTTACACTGAGTCCTCAGGAGCTCTTCTCCACCTGGTCCTGAACTATTCAAGATGTCTGGCAAAAAGATTTCCAAGTGTAGGTGTGTATAATTAGGATCAGGTGGGTTGTCCTCTTTATTCGCCCCTTTTCCCATCTGTTTAGTTCCTTCTTTGTCATTTATCATGCCAAGTAATTGATTCCAGACTGAAGCGGTTTTCTCTTGCATCTCCCTCACCATAAGCAGAAACTGAGAAACTAGCTCACACCAGTTTCATTTTTTTTCTCTATTCCATTTTATATTACGACCACTGCACTCCTTTGGGATAAATCAACTGTAATCATAAATGGGATTTTTTTAAAAATGGGAATAGGGAACTTGGGGCTGGGTAGGGTACATGATGGGAAATATTAGCACATATGGAGCAGACCGGTTGGAGAATATCGCCTAGGCCCACACAGCCAAGTTGAAGAGAATTGATGAAGGGATTCCAACTGGCCAGATTTCTCCTGGAATCCATAAAAATTCAAAATGACATTTTATGCATGAACAGAGTAATCCATAAGTCAGAGCAAAAGACGGATTTGCAAGTGCCTTTTAGGTGTGTGCAGCTGCAGAGTCGACTCTCTCAGAACCATTGTGCATCGCAGGTTTGTTGTGATGTAAGAAATAAGATGTATGTAGCACTTGGAAAAAGAGGATAAGACTGGAGACTTCCCAAAGCCTTTATGCCATGTTTTTCCACATTAAAAATCAAGCTCGTATATACTACCAATGTAAGAGGTTTCAGAGAATCACATAGTAAGAATATTTTACAATAATAAATCACTATATAACTCAGGCATTTTTATTACACAAGATGGTTTAAATTATTTACTCATTATTTAAATTATTATTCAATCACTAGTATTTACTAGATTTGGAAAATACATCTATTAACAAAAATGTCTAAAAATCATGTTTAAAGGTGACCTTCTTGCATCTAGCCATTATTAGACTAAAGTCAAGTTGAATAAATACAGTTCTTTCTCTCTAAGGTAGTACAATCTAAGCAAAATCCCATAGTGCAGACAAACATACAGTTAGTAGCATAAGTAGCTGTGGTTGCTTAAATAGTGAAGTATTTGCAGATTTGTTTCCATCTTAACACTATATTCCAAACTAAAGATACTTGCTAGAGACCTGCCTTCCTCTACACCCTCCGACCCCTGCCAATGCCTCACTCAAATTTTAGATGAAGAAATGTCATAAAAATGGGCTGACGATGAACAACTTGGCTTCTGGGCCCTGCCACATTATGCTGACATTTTTTAAAAGCACCTGTGGCCGGGCACGGTGGCTCACGCCTGTAATCCTAGCTCTCTGGGAGACCGAGACGGGCGGATTGTTTGAGCTCAGGAGTTCGAAACCAGCCTGAGCAAGAGCGAGACCCCGTCTCTACTAAAAATAGAAAGAAATTAATTGGACAACTAAAAATATATAGAAAAAATTAGCCGGGCATGGTGGCACATGCCTGTAGTCCCAGCTACTCAGGAGGCTGAGGCAGGAGGATCGCTTGAGCCCAGGAGTTTGAGGTTGCTGTGAGTGAGGATGACGCCACGGCACTCTAGCCTGGGCAACACAGTGAGACTCTGTCTCAAAAAAAAAAAAAAAAAAAACACCTGTAACTCATGTATCTAAGAACTGGATGAAGACTAGCAAAAAAGAACCAAATTTAGGTTTCCACTGATATTTTATTGGCCAAAATCAGAAAATAAATGATTTCTCATGATTGCTTCTGTTATGGTCCTGCACTTTTTATATTTCATTTGCAAATTATGTCAACAGATGTACATGTGTCAGACTGCCTCCAAACTGTTGGCCAATTTCCCATTTCCTGCTTTTTACCTTACTCTAAATTGGGTATGGCTGTCCCCCTTGTTGAAGGGCAGTGATTTTTAGAAGCCTATCAAAAGTCTTTGCTGATTAACGAGAAGGGTTCCATGTATGGACAGAGTCCAATAGTTGAACCGGAAAATTAAGCATTTCTTGCTCCACGCTGTCCACCAGTATGGTCTTTTAAGAATTATATCATGACACCCTTTGCCTTAGCATCCTTTGCTAGTTCTAAGAAAGGGTTCAAGGAATTCAGCACAGCATGCAAAGCCTTTTTTGACTTGGCTCTTCCTATGCTACCTGCCCTATCTCTCACTATTCTCTCATGTACACCCCAAGCTGTAGCCCTATTAAATTTGTTGCTATTACTCAAATCCTCATCTCTTTGCTTATGGCTGGAACATTTTCCCTCCACTTCATCACTTGGAAAATATCTATGCAATTTTTAAGACTCTGGTTTAGATAGCAGGCCCTGGCCCTCACAGGGGTTGAAATAAGTGGCCCCACATTTAGCACTGTCTTCTCTCTAACTCTATTTACACTTGATAGTTATCTGTTGTTGTTTCCCTTTTACCTCACTGGACTGGGAGTCCCCAAAGCCCAAGACCTTCATTATTCATTCTGGTATTGCTGAAGTTTACCCTGTGCTTGGCACATAGTACATATTTATTAAAAGACTGAATTAATGGCTGGAAGGATGGATAAATGGATGCTAGCAAATGTACGATATCTATTTCCAAACCAGTCTCTACCTGCCTCTGATAGTAAAGTGATCATTATCTTATGATGTACTGTGTACAATGTGACGAAAATCCTTCCACTGCCACCCCTCCCCTCACTTTCCCTACACCTTAGGGATGTCTTGTTGGAAACCTTAGTTAAAAGGTATAAAAATTTGAGACCCCCCAAAATAAAAATCTAAATAAAATCAAAGCAGTGATCTCCTCAACAGTAAAAATGTTGTCTGTGGTTGTATTTTCATAAGAATAAACAACCACTATTGATGGCTTAAAATTCAAAATATGTTGTATATAGTTTTAAATATTGTTTTAATTGCTATTTCTGCTCCTTTGTGCTTATGTGATGAAGATATAAAATGATTTCCATTGTTATTGAGCATCTTCCTTGAGAAAGAAAGCCAGGCAGCTTAGAATGTTTCTACTCATCCTTTCTCTTTGGCAGAAAAACTTAATCCACAGGAAAATATATTCAGCAGCTATCATCAATGTATAAGCCATGTTACATTTTAGAGGAAATCAAATATTCCCTCATTATCCAGAGGATGACCTCATTGGAGTTAATATTTTAGCATAGCTAGACCAATGTAAATCTTTATATTAAAAAAATGGAGTCAAAGACTATTAAGGCTGGAAGATACTTAAACATTTTAGTATAGTGTTTTAATCTGGTGCCTGAATTAACATTTCATGCCTTACAAGTTATTTAGCATCTCTGAAACTTTGTGTCCTCCTCTAAAGAATTAGAAATAATAGTAACTGGTTCATGAATGATTTAAAGATTGAATGAGATAATTCATATATAAATGTAGAGTATCTTGGTCATTTAGCAAGCATTTACTAAATTTTAGTAGTTAAAAAGGGGGGATACACCTTCATAATATAGGCAAGGTATCTGGGGTCATGAGAAATGGTGTGAATTATTCAAGTTCATGATGGAATTCATTTTCAATTGCCCATTGTTAGCTTTAAGATTAACTGTGCTTGTTTGTGAGCCTACAGATTTTAAAAGCAAAACAAACAACAGCAGCAATAACAAAAAAGCATGCTGGTAATATTAAAACTGAGGATTGAATGAATGTCTGACTGAAAGTCAATTGTAGGCTCTATTAGAATTGGCCGGGCAGCAAAGCCCTATCAAACATAAAGAAAATATCAAACAGAAAAAGCATTATTAGAAATTGCTTTCCAAATGCTCACTCTGCCTGCACTTTATAACAGCTCTTCTATCCAGTTAAAGAAGAAAAGAAAAAAAAAAAAAGGCAAATCTGAAATTTCAGAGTACAGGTTTGTAAATACAAGTTTGTAAAAACCTTAAATGGGATTATTGTTGGGTTCTGATACCCTGCTTTCCTCTGACCTTGGTTCAGCCAGTAATAACCCCTCTGGCTTCTTCACAAGTACGTACTTATTGCAAGAATCCCTAATTCTCAATCCAGAGTCCTCACAGGTCAGCAAATTTGGAGCCTTAATGGTTTTCTTATAAGCTTTCCCACACTCTTTGCCTTGGCTCAAACCTCAGTATAGTATCATTTATCATAAGTTAACTATTTGACCTTCAAATTTAAAGCAGGACCTGGCAATGCAGCCCATCTACAATGGCAAGGGGAGCTGACCCTTGCTTTTCTCTTAAAAAGGCTCATTTTCATTGGTGCTTAAATTTCTTTCTAAGCGAAGACAGAAATTGGTTTTAATTTTATTGGCATTAAATGTCTTCTCCAGGACAATGAATACATTGGCTAAATTACCCTAGTTATATTCTATTCATTTAATATTTCGACATTTTAAAAAAGAAGCTTGCCCATTTTCCAAATGCCAAATCAGGAAAACTCCAGATAAAGGGATCTGATACCAGAATTAACATAACCTTAATAAGGTGCTCTCCTGGAGAGGGCTGAGGAATGAATGAGGTGGCTTGATAATGTGGGAGCAGGGTCTGCATCGCATCAGCCCATCACAGGGGGGGGTGCAGCAACCCTGGAGGGGGACCCAGGCCACCCTAGCTGAGGATGGAGCCAGCAATCATAGCTCAAGCCCCAGGAAGAAACAAGAGCAACTCTTTACTAAACAGCATATACTGCTTTGACAGAGCACTCAAAGCCCAGGGCTGGAGATTCTGATTGGGTGTAAATGTCCCAAATGGTAGGAATGGGTAGTAACTTCAAGAGCCTTTGTTCTGGCAGCTCAAAGTAGCCAGGACATTTGCTGAACAACCCCTCCCACACGCTGCCTTATTCCCTCCTGTGAGTATCTTGATTGGCCGAGAAGGGCTCTGAAAGAACAGAAACAGTCATGGTAATTGTTTCCTTGTGAGCTGCTGTGGAAATCCAATCAGATAGTGTTATGTTCAGTATCTATCAGAGTACCTGACCCAAAGTGACCACTTGACTGTTGGTTCTCTTCTCTGCAAAATAGCATTGTACATCTTCTCTTATTTTAACATCAGATAAAGTCCAATCAGTAAAATTGCTGGAAGGCTCCTAAGAATAAAATTAATACATGACAAACTCTAAAAACCATGCTGCATTTTAGACATTTTATTTTAACTCTGACCCCACCTGCTTTCAAAGAAATAGCTTTCATATATCCACCTTCAGTGGTACTGACCATGCATGATCTAGACGTCAGTATCATTTTCTCCCTTCCCGTCACATTGCTAAATTTCCCAGGACATACACATACCCAGAATAAATTAAGCTAAAACATAGAAGTCACAATTAAACTGAATTAAGATAAAAGGAAATGTGATAATGTCAACCTAATTTGCATACTGCTCTGTATGGCATTCAGACAAATGGGAGGACAATGGATGTAATAGGAAGAGTATACCAAGGATTAAATTTCAGGTGGATCATTTGATATTCTCTCTGTGCCATGAGCAAGTCATGTTGTATTAGATCAAATTCTGATTTCATTTCATTGCCAAGTATCCCATGGATGCATCCTCACCTTTTGCCTCTTCATTACAGGGATGTAATCGCAGGATGAACCCCCGAGAGTGTGTTGCTTAACAGTCCATGTGTGCATATTTCACAACCTGCCATTGTTACAAGACTCTGGTTAATAAGCAGATAATGGAATATGCAAATCACAGGCAGCTGATGAGGAAGGGAAAGCCTGCCTTCTCACCTTCACATCAATACTAGTCAACTTCTTTGTGACCCCTGAAGCATCTTGGTCTGGGTGATTTACAGAATGTTCTGTCCAGGCAGGAATAAATGTCCCTTTGCCTTGAGAAATATAGGTAATGAAATAGTTTTCTTACAATTTACAGGATTTGGAGTGTGGGCAACTCAGAAAGTTCTTTGGACAGGAAAATATTTTTTAAATGGGCACATTAAGTTGTAAAATAAAACAAGCCCCACATTATAAAATGTTTTCAGCTAGCCCCAGAAGAACTTATAAAATACGATGCCAGAGCCTGAACCACCTCAGAGATGCTCACAAAAGGTCAGATTGATACTGAAACTCACCAGAGAAAGAAACTATGGTGATTCGGCCCTGGTACCAAAGAAAATAAAAAGGTGATTTAGAGATTATTTTTAAAACTCAGGAGTTCCTTGAGTTTCTGTATTAGTCTTCTCTGGGGCAGTGCTCCATTGGACATGGCACTATAATGAAACAGTCTACCAATTGACCGTTCAGGAGCAGAGGAGAGAGCACAGGGTTTGTAGAAAAAAGACACGAGTTCGATATCTTTGACATGATAGTGTGTGTCTCTGAGCCTCCATTTCCTTATTTACAAATGGAGACAGTAACTGCATGGCCTTATCATAGCATTACTGGTAACATTCAAAATTTGGAATGACTATGGAAACTGGGTGCTGACCAGCTTCACTCTGTCATGAGAGATCTGTCTAGATAGATTTCACATCCACTGGGCCCCCTACCCTGTGGCTTTAGGTGTTTGGCAAGGAGGAACACAAACAGGAAAGCAGAAGGAAGGAGTGTGATTTAGGACCACATTCCTTTGGCTCCCATCTGACAAGGTCATCCCAGGCTAGCCATGTCCTTTGTCCCAAGGTGGTGGCACCTACTAGGTCAAGTCTACCTACCCTCTGTTTGTGGGTTCCAGTAACTTTTCCCTTCCCTGACCCCTTTCTGTCTAGGGTGGTCATGGTGTCCCCCACCTTACTACTAGCCCAAAGTCCTGACTTACCCTTTGTGGTTTTGCTATGGCCTGCTCACAGCATCTTAAGAGGCCTTTTATTGAACACCACTTGAATGTACCGTCTGAATAATGCACACTCTAAAAATATTTTATTGGCTAATACATGTAACAGTTCTCATTTAGAATAATACAAAGAATTCCAAAGCTGACTATCCATTTCCTCATTTATAATTCCTTTGTTCCAATTAAATCAAATTTAAAAATACAAACAAAAAAAATCCTGCAGTTCAGTAACAATTTGTACATAGGAAAACAATCAGATGAATCATTTCTACTTTCCTCTAGGTAATGGTTTAGCTGTTTGGATGCTAAACCTGTATTACTAAGCAAATAAAACACCCATCTATAGTTTATCTATTATAAAATATTGTCATGAACTATCCCTACAAGGGTCAGGTGAGGACCTCCATTCTTGTGCAGAACTTTTAGGTGAAGATGCTGCAACTTCTTGTCTCTGGCATGTGAATGCCATCCTGTCCACAGGTGTAACAGATCCTTGGGCCAAATGTGGCCACCATTACAACTGGGTCAGGTCCTCTGCTTAGACACTGGCCCTCTCCAGCCCCACTGGAAAGCTATGATGAGCCTGTGTCTGGATCCATTTCCCCAGGGTCTACACTGGCATAGGAGGTGGGCTTCTGGCTGGGCCTTGTTCCTCTTTCTACCTTGCTCTGGCTGCAGCAGCCTCTTGCCTGAATCTAAAGTTACCACACACAGGAAATTCTCCCAATTGGCCTGAGAGCTCTGAGGCCACCAGAGATGGAAATAAAAAATAATAAAACCCAATCATTATACCTGCATCATGGATAAGATGTAGCACTTCTTTAGTAGTTACTGATAGGCTAATTTAGTACTTGACTGTCACATAGAGATATCTTGAGAATGGAAACACCACCATTATATGGATAAAACCAGAACATCTCAAATGAGGCAATGATAGAATGTGCCCTACATTTGGAGTTAGGACTCCTGAGTTTGAGGCCCCAGTTCTGTCTGATTACCTGTGCTACTTTAGGCCACCTGTGTGTCTTCTGGAGCCTATTGTTTTTCAAGGGCAATTCAGACATACCAATACCTTTCCCAACAGATTCTCCCAACGGGGGAGTTGTAATTATTAGCAAATGTGATAATAGTGAATAATATTCTGCAAAATAAAATGTGCAGCATTGTTGTTATGAATGAAACGCGAAGACAAGCATGTACTAATGCGTCCAGACTGGAGGAGTCCTCAGGGGCTCACAGTCAAAATGTTCCTGGAAGGCGGCAACAAGCATTAAGTGTTTCCAGCATTGAACACTTGGCGGCAGATTAGGGAAGAGCACTTGAAGGAACCTCTTGTTGGGGCAGTGGGAAGGCAGATGGAGACCACCAGGAAGGAAGAATGCAGTTGAAGAATTTAGACAAGAAGGAGCCCTAAGAACTGCTTTAAAACTTTCCTTATGGTGGCCCTCTCTATCTGTAGGGTGACTGCAGGTCCCAGTTTGCCTGGGCCTGAGGGGTTTTCCAGGACTTGGAACTTTCAATACTAAAACCAGGAAAATTCCAGGCAACTAAGAGGAGTTGGTCACCCCACTATACCCACCCAGCTCTGCTGGTCAAATCCCTGAACCTCAGGGTATGGTAGTATTTCTCCACTGAGCCACACTTTATTTTCTCTCTTTTTAAAGCTCTGTTTGATCCTATTGACTAGTCTAATGCTTCCACCAAACATGCAGAAGGAAAAGAGGCACCAAAGTGACCTCTGTTTCTTGGAAGTGTAGTCTGTTGGAACCTGTAGAAATACTTTATTTTTATTTAACTTTTCTCTCTCCTTCTGTCCCTCCAGTTTATTTCTAAACAAAAGCAACAGAATGAGACAGCCCACCTCTAAATGAGAATTTCACCATTTCATTCCACAGGCTCCCAATAGAGACAGCTTTTTATTCACAGGAGAAAACAAGCTTTTTCCTGATTCTACAAGCATTATGCAAAATGGGTTCTCACTGAATAGCTGCTGTGACCTGGATCTGTGGGGTGATGTTAACTATGTAAACAATTACTTTCACCTGAAGGAGAGTTTGATAGGGTGCATAAAAATACTTCAGATAGACTTTTGATTCATGAAGTCGCAGCCATCTCTTTAAGCCAGCTGGAGGCACCAGGGGCCCCTCTCCAGAGCCAACCGTGCAGTAGCCACAGCAGCAGGAGCAGCAGGAAGACAGCAAAGAGCCAAATTGCAACAATTATCTTCCATTTTTGTTCAAATTTAATTTAACTCCATTCGCCTTCATCAGCTTCTTGGCACATATGCCCAGGCTACTAGCCCTGGATGTTGGAGATGAACAAGCTGTGGTTCTCCACCCCTGGGAGATCAGGGTTTGTGGAGGAGGGAGAGAGGACCCCCGCATGCACACACATTTACCCAGTTAAGGCAGACAGTGGTGAGGGCTACAGAATTTTGCTACTAGAGTGTGGTCCCCTGAGGCAACATCAGCATCATCCGGATGCTTGTCAGACATGCAGAATCTCCAGCCCTCCCCAGATCTAGGGAGTCAGAATCTGCATTGTAACAAGCTCCCCAGGTGATCCCTGTGCACTGGGAAGTCTAGGGAGCACAAAGAGCGGGGAGACAGTGTGCTTGGGCTGGGCAGGAGAAATAAATGCCAGCATGGAGGAGCCCCCCTGAAGGATGAATGACAAAGACAGAGGAAGCTCAAAGGCAGTGACAGGACTGCAGGGGAGTACCAGGCCGGTACAGAGAGCAGGGAATGGTCCCCACAACTGGAGTGTTGAGCTTGAGACTGAGATGAGCATGGGACAGGATCATCAAAGGGCTTAGATGTCAAGCTGGCGATCTGGACTTAGTCTAAAGAAATGAAAAAAACAAAATCAATGATGGATTCAAAAAAGAAATGCTATGATCAGAACTATCCTTTAAAAATACAACCCCAGCCACTATGTGGAGGAAGGGAAGAGGGAAATGAGGGGAGAAATGAGAAGCAACAAGATAAGTGTTTTGAAATAGCATCATATACTACTCCCCCACCCCAGGAGTCCATAAATAGTGCAGATTCTTAGGGCCTCCCCCGAACCACCTGCCAAATGATGTTGCTGCCCACTAATGTCTAGGAACAACTGCCGAGAAAATGACTCATGGCAAGGCCAGCATTGTTGGCTCCTTTGAGAACAAAAATTATCATTTCCTTCCCTTGAGGCAATTTTGACTTGGGATTTTAGCGGGTTGAATTGTACCCTCCCCACCCCTCCAACAAAAAAAAAAGATAAATCTAGGTCCTAAGCCCTGGAACCTGTGTATGTGACTTTACTTGGAAAGAGAGTCTTTGCAAATGTAATTTTCCCGGATTATATGTTGGACACTGAATCCAATGACATCCAAGACAGACACAGAGGGAGAAAGGAGAAAGATGTGTGAGGAGGAAGACAGTGCTGAGCTTCCACAGCCACAATCCAAGGAACCCCCGGAGCCCCCAGAAGCTGGAAGGAGCAGGGAAGCATTCTCCCCTAGAGCTTTCAAAGGGAGCCTGGCCCTGCCGACATCTCAGTTTTTAATTTCTGCTTCTGCCCTCCAAAACTGTGAGAGAATAAGTTTCTGTTATAAGCCACTTCATTTGTGTTAATTTGTTACAGTGGCTTTATGAAGCTAATGCAGGGAATGACTAGGGTTTTTGGATTTACATATGCAAATGGTACTTAAAAATTAGCCCTGTCCAAACATAAAATCAAAATTATGATGATAATAGTGAATGACAATTCAAATTATAATAATGGGGTCCACATATGGGCATAGCATATTTCTGCATCCACAGGTGGCCATCTCTGTCCCGAATTATTTTTTCATCGTTATGATTGCACAGAACTGTCCATGTTTTCTTTCTTTGTTCCTCCTCTCCTAATGACACATTATTAATGACACATGACTAACGACACATTATTACTCAGTGTTTCCCAACTGGTAGGCAGAATTATGCACCTCCCCCATATATCCGCATCCTAATCCCTAGAACCTGTGAATATGTTACCTTATATGGCAAAGGGATGTTGCCAATGTAAGATTTTGACATGGGGGCAATTATCCTGGATTACCCAGGTAAAACCAAGAAAGGAGATGTATTAGGTCATTAAGTATAAAATGTCCAATTTCAAATCAAAAGTGTAGTTTATTATATTTCAAACAAGAAGCAATACAATTAATCCAAGTATGCCCTAAACTGTCAACACAATTTTGCCATCTTAATGGTAGCTTGTTTAAGCCAGCAGTGAAGGAGCCTGGAGAGTGAGTGATGGTGAAATTGTGAAAGGCATTTTCCACAGCTTGTTTAGCTGTGGTGAATACGGTGGATGACAGAGAGTTTCCAAGTCCAGCTTCTATAGTTTGAGCAGCATTGTTTGTAGGACATGTGGTCGAGCGCTGTCTTGCAAGAGGATTGACCTGTCTCTATTGACTAATCTCAGCTGCTTAATCGCAAGCATCCTCATCATTTTGTCCAACTGGTTGCAGTAGACATTTGCTGTAATCCATTGACCAGGTTTCATGAAGTTGTATTGGATAATACCAGCGCTGGACCACCAAACAGACACCATTAACTTTTTTGGAATGAATATTCGGTTTTGGACGCTGTTTCTGCACTTCATCTTTACTCGACCATTGTGCCAAGCCCTTGCAATTGTCAAAAAGAATCCATTTTTCACCACACGTAACAATACACTGTAGAAATAGTTCACCTTTACGTCATGACAGCAAAGAAAGGCAAGCTTCGAGACAATTTCATTTCTGATGTTCGTTTAATTAATGCAGAATCCATCTATCTGGTTTCTTTACCTTGCCAATTTGTTTCAAATGGTTCAGTATTGTTGGAATAGTAATGTCAAAGCTTGCTGCTAATTCATGCATAGGTTGAGATGGATTCACTTCCACTACAGCTTTCAGCTCATCATTATCCACCTTGGCCTCAGGTCACCCACCTGGCTCATTTTCAAGATTAAAATCATCAGAATGGAACTTCTGGAACCACCAATATACTATGCATGCATTAGCCACATCCTTCTCAAACACTTTGCTGATATTTTGAGCTGTCTGTACAGCATTGGTTCCACTACAGAACTCATATTCAAAAATAACAGGAATTTGTGACTATTTTTGACTTATCCATGGTTTCGCAAAAATTGCTCTAAAAAAAATTTGAAAGATAATCACAAGCCAAAACATGCATTTGAAAGACTGAGAATGTACCTTCACAATAAACAGAAATCAACAAGTGTCAAAGTGAAATGTTAGAGATGCCAACTGTCAAACTTAGTATTAAGGAAATCAGACATTTCATACTTAATATACTAATACAGTGGAAGCAGAGGTGAGAGCGATGTGGGGCCATGTGCCAAGGATGGTGGCAACTTCTAGAAGTTGGAAAGGGCCAGGACATGAATGCTCCCCTAGAGCCTCCAGAGGGACCACAGTTCTGCCGACTCATTTTAGACTTCTGACCTGTAGAACTATAAGATAATAAATGTGTGTTGCTTAAAGCCACTAAGTTTGTTGTAATTTATTACAGAGGAATAAGAAATAAATACACCTTTTTTTCATTATGGCCTCCTTAAGGAAACGTTTTAGACATTTTCCTAACCACCCCTCTTCCAGCATGAAATATTAATATCAAAGATAGAATGTGTATCTATCTATTACAATTGTAAGAACCAATTTCACTCCCTTGGGGGCGCTATCACCCATGTGGAGAAAGCATGATCTAAGTCATACCTATCCACCCTTCCTGGCCCAGCTCCTCTTTTATCTCTGCCATGAGGTTTTCTTAAATAAGCTAAGCAATTTGGGATTATAGAAGCATTTTAAAAATCAACTCTCATGTTGCTCATTGTGTGCCTCTCACGAATCATATGATTTATGCTTGAATGTCTCCTTTATCAGTCAATCCCTTTCCAAAGATGGCATACACAATGGCTAAGCTCTGCTAGAAATGTTCTCCATAGGTTGAGCTGAAACCTTTCTTCCTGCAGCTTCTACCCACTGGTCTTAACCCTACCCTCTGGAAGAATCACATAAAATGCAGCCGATCCCTTTTCTTCCCAATAACCCTTTGTTGAGAGTTCTCCTCCCCAGTCATCTTTCTCTTGTACAGAATGAGTATCACAAGTTCCTTAAACAAATCCTTATATGATGTAGTTATGAGCTTCTTTACTAGGCTGATGATGCTATGAATGCACTGCATTTCACTGGGTCCCTCCTAAGGCTTGACACTCAAAACTGCACTGAGTTGTCTCAGCACAGGTTGATCAGAACAGAGAAGAGCAGGATCTTACCTCCTTGTTCTACTTGGTGTATTCCGATAGATGCGGCTTTCGGTAATCATATTTTGTCAGCCACATTACACTGACTCTCATTAAGTTTACTGTGAACTAAAATACTCAACATTTTTTGATGCTGTTAGATTTGGGGAGACATTTCAGGACCACATGCTTATTCTTATTTATTTCTATTGCATTAGTCTCTCTAGTCTTTCACTGTTTATTTAGAACCAGATTTTGGCATACAAGGTAAGGACAGTGCCCTCCCAGATTTTAAACATGTACAAATATGAATATGTTCTTATATTCTACCACATCATTAATATAATAAATATTGAACTATCAGAATAGGGCTAAGGCCAAATCCCTGATGTACACTGCTAGAATCCTCTCTTTCAGTAATCAATTAACTGTCTTAACTGGGTACAGCCAACAGTCATCTAACAAAACATAACAACTCGTTGATCTTTTACGTCTTTCTTCATCTAGTTTACAAGGCTGTAATAAGACACTGTGCCTTGTTGATATCTCCCAGGGCTACCTCATTTTCCTATTCTTCAGCAGAGCAACTTTTAAAGAGACTGGATCAGACTAGTCTGACATGATCTATTTCCAGCATACCCAGTCTGTCTTCTTATCACCATTTCCTCTTCTCTGTGCTCACAACCAGGAGGTGGTATCCATTTCAGAATCTTACCCCTGTGACTGGGCAGAAACATCCTCAGGGGTATAGGCAAGGAGTTAGGCTAGGAGAGAGCTCCCTGGGCTCCCTAGGTGACCTCTCCCTCTTCCTCGTATTTCCCTGGGGGAAGCCCTTCCTGCTCTAGGTCTGAAGATCAGTAGAGCAGATGCTCCAGCCGAAGGAACATCTGGGGCAGCTCTGGAGCCTGAATGGAGTGGGGACCGATGCCAAGGAGCGAAGGCAGTCTAGACAGCCCTTGAGACTTCTCTCCATATTTTTGAGTTCATGTCTAAGAAATCACAGCTTCATAAGAGTAGTACCTAGGATAGAGATACTGGGAGTTTTTCTGGGGAGGCAGAGGATGCTATTGAAAAGGGAAGGGGTGGAAGAGACAGATGGTAGTAGATTCTAGAATGCAAAGAGAGAGGCACTAGGGCCTCACCCACAACTTCCAACTCTCCAACCCTTCAGCTCCCTGACCAGCACCCAGGCTTTCAGCCCTCTCCCAAGGTAGACATTACAGCAAAGAAAGCTCCAGACAATATAAATGACCTCTCAGGGAAAAATTATAAGACACAAAGAGCCAGGAGTTATAAAAAAAAGACAACAAAAAGAGCAATGTGACACAGCAGAAGCAGGGTAAATGATATAGAAAAAGTAGTTACTCAAAATAAGCTTAATAAATAGGTTTGCAGTATTAAAGGATGATTCTTACAAATATGAAGCAGGAACAAGCATTACAACGAACCAACCAAAGGCATTTGCTATTAAAAGACATAATTGTTGAAATCAAGAACTCAGAGGATGATTTCAATAACAGAATAGGCTGAGGAAAGAACTACAGAGCTAGGAGATTTTCAGAAACTCCCCAAAAGACATTGGATGAGACTAAGGGAGGGCAAAAAGAGAAAATTTAAGAGTACTGGATGATAAAGTAAAAATTTTAATATCCAACTAAGTGCAATTCCAGGGTGAAAAGAAAAGGTAAAATGAGTGCGGGCTATACTTGAATAAATTATGATTGAGAAAGTCCCAGAGCTAAAAAAGATTTAAGACCTTACGTTGAAAGGACACAAAGAGAGCAAAACAGTATCAAGGAGGAAACATATCTTCTGACCAGGGTGGGGAAACTGTGGCCTTCTGGATCCTTGAATGCAGCCTTTTGACTGAATCCAAATTTTACAGAATAAATCCTTTTATTAAAAGGGGTGAATCACAGAAAGTTGAAACTTTTCTTGCCACTTTTGGTACTTAAAAAAGAACAATCTTGAAATCAGAAGGCAGCAGGTTCCCCACCCTTGCCTGGTGGAGGAATCTACTTTCCAAGGACTCTGCACCTGCCAACCGAACAAAATCAGGTTTCTGCCAACAAGCCAACACTTTAAAGTATGATGAAAGTGATATTTGGGCCGGGTGCGGTGGCTCACGCCTGTAATCCTAGTACTCTGGGAGGCTGAGGCAGGAGGACTGCTTGAGGTCAGGAGTTCGAGACCAGCCTGAGCAAGAGCAAGACCCCGTCTCTACTAAAAATAGAAAAAAAAAAATTGGCCAGTCAACCAAAAATAGAAACAAAAAACTAGTCGGCTCGCGCCTGTAGTCCCAGCTACTCTGGAGGCTGAGGCAGGAAAATCACTTGAGCCCAGGAGTTTGAGGTTGCTGTGAGCTAGGCTGACCCCACGGCACTCACTCTAGCCTGGGCAACAAAGTGAGACTCTATCTCAAAAAAAAAAAAAAAAAAAGAGAGTGATATTTGGCTATAGATCAGTAAGTAATGTCTGTCATAGGTATTAATGGTAAACAAAAAAACACAGGATAATTATTTGAATTGTCCAACTTTTTTTTATTTTCATAGCAATTGTGAACTAAATCTTCATATGATAGCAACACAATGGAGATGAGGAGGCGGCAGAGGAAGAGAAAGAAAATATGATAATATGCATATTTTTGTCAGTAGAAAGTTTTAAATACTAATTAGCTTTAGATAGTATACTAGTTTTCTATTCTGCCTAATGAATTGTCACAAATTTAGTGGCTAAAAAGAGCATTCATCTGTTACTCACAGCTCTGAAGGTCAGAAGCCTAGGCAGAGTTCAGCCAGGTCCTCTGCTCAGGGTCTTACAAGGCTGAAATCAAGGTGTTGGCCAAGCTGCAGTCTCAGCTGGAGGCTTGACTCTGAGATCTGTCTTCAAGCTCCCTTGGGTTGTTGATACAATCAATATCCCCGCAGCTGTAAAATTCATGGATACTTGCTTTTTCAAAGCCAGGAATGGATGGAGAATCTCTGCTGCTTCTAGACTCTGACAACTAGATGTTCTTTGAAAGGACTCAGCTGATTAGGTCTGGCCCACCCAGTGTGAACTCAAAGCCAACTGATAAAGGACCTTGATATAGCTGTAAAATCCCTTACAAGATCATAGTAATTAAAACAGCATGGCTGTGGCATAGGAACATTCAGAGAAAGCAACTCAACATGATGAGGAGGCTAAGCCATCCATGTACACATGGATACATGATACAGGATAAAGCCTCCATCACAAATCAGTAGAAAAGGAAAGAATTAACTTTAACATGGTGTTAGACTATTTGGCGTACCAGATCGGGGGAAATAGTTGGAAGAAGGTTTAAGGAAGTACTATAACAAAAGGAGAGAGTCCATTTTGATTAAAGTCCTAGTTATGAAATATAAACTATAAAGCTAATGGGCAGGGGGAGAGAAGGAAGGATATCTTTTTTACCATACAGGGAAAGAATTCACAACTGATGAATTTGACTCCACAAAATTTTCATAGTTCATTTGTGGTGCTATAACAGAATACCTGAGACTGAGTGATTTGTTCACAAAAGAGGTTTGTTTGGCTCATGATCTTGGTGGCTGGAAAGTCCAAGAGCAAGGCTCTGGCATCTGCTCAGCTTCTTGCTGAGGGTCTCAGACTGCATCACAACATGGCTCAGAGAAGCAGACAGGTGAGCAGGCATGTTCAAAGAGGCTCAACAAGAGAGGCATCTTTGCTTATAACAATCTGCTCTCGTGAGAACTAATTTGTTCCTGTGAGAGCAAGAACTCACACCCACGAGACAGCATTAATCCATTCATGAGGATGGTGTCCCCATGGATCCGAACACCTCCCACTCAGCCCCATCTCATGACACTGCCACACTGGGAATTAAGGTTTCAGCATGAATTTTGGTGGCAACACTCAAACAATACACAATGTTAAAAATGTGTTTAGTTATAGAAGTCAAGGTAAATATATGAGAGCAGAAAAAAAATTTGTAACATATAAAACTAATATTATAATAATATACAGTACACATAAAAAAATTCTTCAGAATCAGGAGGAAAAACGCAAGACACCCAGTAGGAAAAAATGTTCAGGGAATATGCAATTTACGGAATGGAACAAAAAATGGCTAACAAACATATGAAGAGGTATTATCTTATAAATCTCTGATCATTAGGGAGGGTTAAGACATCAGTTAAACAGCATTTTAGTATCCATGAAATTGACAAAATCACAAACTAGTAAATGACAGCAAGGATTGAAAAGATGCCCCATTTCATTCCAAAGCCCAATATATCTCCATTGTATTATGATGTTTAAGAAGCAGAACTAAAATTTTTCCACCCCAGTGAGTACAGCTCAATTCTCTGCAGCAGATCCAGGACTGGGGTGAGGCAAGGGAGACTCTGGCCTTGGCTGCAAAATTTAAGAGGGTGCCAAAAATCAGTAATGAAGACAAATAATATACTCATAAAATGTTTTTTAAAAACCAAAATTAATGGAAAACAAATGTCCATGATGAACAAAATATCAACATTTTAAATAAAGACAGAATCCAACAGTACCTTGACAATCTATCTAGGAGCCTAAGGTATAAGTAAAATTGTCCACCCCTATACACATGTCTTTACATGTAATTTTATGTTTTTCCCCAGACCATTAGTTGAAAAATTACTGAAAAATTGAAAAGTCAGTGTATTAAAGTTCACATCATTTTATGTTTAAATATTTACTTATACTTAAAAGGGGCTGCATTATAATTTTACTTTCCTGGCTTTAGTAGAAGCAAATGTATCAACAATATTTGCAACAGAAAACAAGATAAGCCAAGAAGTCAATTTTGAACGTCTGTGACTGGCTCTGAATGGATGCAGTGCTGCCCTGGGAGGAAGGACTGCCTAGATATTTGATTCTAATCTGCACCTGATTATCTGACCTGTTTGAAATGGGAAGTATCTCCTCTTGGCACTTCTTGGAGGCCCCCCTGGGGAATATCGATTGCTGCTCCCATGCTCCTTAAATGACTTTGTTGGCATCAAAACTTCAGAGCAGGTGTACCGCCTGCTCACGAACTCTACAGTGCCTGCCCATCCACAAATCAGCATTTGCTTGCAAACCTTCCTCTTTATTTAACTAAGGAACAAAATTCCCTGCTGAAGCTGGGGCCACAGCAACTTTTTAGAAATGTCCTTTGTGAATCATTTAAACTACCCAGTTAGAACATCTGATTAACTTAAAGTAGGCTATCGACTTTGTGCAGGTTTCTTCTTATCTATTTGTAGTAAACCAATCTTTATGGCAATGACTTTGGCATCTACCAAAGGCATCCTTCCTGAGCAAGGAGGACATCACAATTGAAAGCAAAAATCCAGGTGTTAGCCAATGATTTTAAAAAATACTGAGCCTATAAACTTTCCAATTAATTTCAAATAAGAATGGAATTGAGCTGAATTATTACATCTGTTCTCCCTTAGTCATTGGTTTTCTATTTCTTCGAATTCTGGTGGGTTGTTTTGTAATGACAAGACTGTCTCCGTACTGTAGCAGCTGGATGCTACAGTAATGGGTCTCACTGTCAAGGCCATGAGAATGATCCGGAAGCCTGGTCATAACACAGATTCAGCTCCCAGTCCTGGAGTTTCCGACTCAGTAGGTGTGGACTGTGGGCAGAAAACTTACATTTCTAACAGATTCCCAGGTGAGCTAATACCTCAAGTCTGGGGAACCACAGTTTGAGAACCACTATACTAAAGTAATGTGTATAAATAGAGGTATCTTGCTAACCAATAAGATTTAGCCAAGAAGGAATGAGTTTGGCTATGCCTGCATCACAACTTAGCACACTTGTAACAGAGTAAACCAAATGCACACACACACCACATGCTGGTCAGGTTGTGTGGAGCAGTATTTAATCCCCCATGTGCACTCAAATCACCTGGGGACCTTGTCAAAGTGCAGACCCTGATCCAGATGTGAGGGAAGGCCCTCATTTTTCATTTCTCACCCGATTCTGATGCTGCCAGTCCACAGGCCACACTTTAAATAGTGAGAGACTAAAATAAACCCATTTGATACAGCTTGTCATTAAGTTACTTACAACTAATTCAGAACAGAAAGCTGTTGTTCCTGTAAACAGCTTGTGAAACATGCTTCAATCCAGAAACAGGTTTTTTGGTCAACGATGTTGTATTTGTTAATTATTTTTAATTTTATGGCTTTTATATAAGGAAACTTCTTTAGAATTGTAGGGAGGAAAGTACATATTCCTTTTGGTGAGGACAATGCAGGGAAATGTATAGGATGTGGTATAGTATGATGTGGTCTCATTCTCTTTGGCCCCAGGGTCTCCAGTATCTTTATTTTGACCTTGTGCTAAGTGTCAACCATGATTTGGCTTATCATTCACATGTTATACTCCAGAAAGAAAGATTTTGATTCAGCTGGGTTGCCACTATGTAGTAAAAGCAACCTTATTGAAAAGAGTTTACCCCAAGTAACAACAGAGTCATTGTTGCCTTCAGCTGCTGTACCACTGTGGCCCGTGATGTAATTAAGCTCAGCTGCCAATGCAACCTCATTGCAGCATCACCTGCAGGCATTTTTAAAGCTTCTTCTGTCTAGCACAGACAGTCCCAAGTATACTATATTGGTTCATTGGTTACACTGGTTCATTGATACAATAGTATCAATGCTAATTCCTTAATCTTGATAATTACGCTGTTATTATGCAGGAAAATGTCCTCATTCTTAGGAAACACACAGCGCAGTACTTAAGGAAAAAGGAACAACATATTTGCAGCTTACTCTCAAATGCTTCATAAATAATATATTCACTCGCATAGAGTGAAAAAATGAAAAAGTAAATGTGTTAAAATTTTAACGACTTGGGAACGTGGATGAGTGATAATAAGAAGTTCTTGGTATTATTCTTGATATTTTTTGTACATCTGAAATTATTTCAAAGTGCAAAGTTAAATATTTTTGACTATATAGACCAGTGCCTGGCCAGATCAATTAAACCCAAATCTCTGAGTGAGGACTAGATCCCAATAAGTTTTTCAAGCTCCCCAAGTAAATCTAAGGTATGGCCAGGATGGAGAATCCTTGCTAACCACTCAAGGCCTGTTCTTTTCGGTATAATTTATTTATATATGCTCAAGATGCTTGTCAGGTAATACAGATGCTTTCAACTGAGCTTCCTTATTCTGTGGGTTGCAGCCTTCCGTTTGTTTTGGTACCAAATGCCTAGCAGCTTTCTTGAGGGTCCTACCGCGCGAGTGTACAGGCACAGACACACAGTACCTGACATAGCTCCTTTGTATGGACACAAGGAAAACTCATACTGGGCTGGAAAAAGATGTAGATTTATGTTTTAGATAAGATATTATATTCCTAATACATTTGTATAGTTTTGTTAGATATTTTTATGTAGATATTTGTGCATGTATCTATACTGTATAAATATATAAAGCATACCTTCTAGACTTGTGAGTGATTTTAAGAAAGAAGGGCTTTTGTCTGATAATGGACGGGGTCTCTCTGACACTCCAGTCACTTCAGGACCATGTTTTCATTCAGTCAGACTTCCTTGTCCTCCTCTTCCCACCTAAGCTACCCTTCTACCCAACACTGGCAGGAGGGCCTTTCTGTTTTCCCTTCCTATGTGGTAGAGACTTCCCTTAAATGGTAAACTCATTGTCTCTACAGCTCCTTAACTTCACTGTACAGATGCCCAAGCCTGTTTGCAATAAATAAAGAGAAGCTTCTAGAATTTAAAAGACTTTTTTAAATTAGTAAAAAAAGCTTGAATTATAAGCTTTTTTATGCCCAGTGTTCCCTGGGCATCATTGGCATCAGTGATTCTAAAAAATATTACTCAAAATTCTGAACGTTATTCTAAGCAGTATGGCCCATTTCCTCAAATAGTGAACACTACTGAGTTAATGGATCCAGAAATCTGGGACAACTCATTAGAGAGTTCAAGGAGCAAAAACTCACTGCTTTAGTATCTCAAAAATATTATCTGAATTTCACAAGTAAAAAATAAATATATGAGCAACAACTACTATTTCTTCAATGCATCTCTTATTCTGACCCTCTCCTTTTCTTTGCCCTAATTTTCTCCAGCTTTCTAGCCCTTTTCCTCTGTGCTTCTAACTCTGTACCATATCGACTAACATCCCTCACTGAGTCCTCACTCCATTGCTCTGCTCACTCACACTGGATAACATACTTCAGTTCTGATCCTCACTAATCAGTCTCAAACACAGCCAGCTCCATGCTCAGGTACTGGGGATGAGATGACCTTGACTATGTACTAAGAAATTGGGGAGCAGGCTCCAATTGTTGAGTAAAGTTACAGTCGGACAAAAGAGCATGAGTCTTAATTCATGACCACATTTAGAAATCTCCAAGTTTCCTGAAAAGTGATTCTTGGTGATATTTTGTATGTGAGCTCTTCGGTCACATGTCAACATTATTGTTAATGGAAAGCTAAGTGATCCAATCTCAGTAAAATAGCTGGATGATCCCACATTGAACACTAGTTACAGAAGACTAGAAGAAAGGCAGATACCAGCCAGGGTTTTCTAGATAAATGGAAATTCTGATACCAGATCTTTTAAAATGAGAAATCATGATTTATCCATTCCCTCCAACATCCCAGCAGGCTTAATGAATACAGATGGTTCACCTGGAGTCTGAAATGGCAAACAGCAAACTCTCTCCCAGGAGATGAATGGACAGCATCGCAGAGCTGCGCTAACCACATTTGTCACAAAGAGGCAATCGGCATTTGTTGAAGATACCTAGAGATCCCATCACCTCCCCATTTCTCCTATGGTAAAGCCAACTTTTCAATGATGTTTCAATTCTTATCATTAAAGAACTCTCTAGCACATCCTCTGGTTTCAGGTTTATTATGCACTTGGATTCCTCAGCAAATTGGTAGGAGGTTGAAGAGAAGAGAAATTACTCCATGATGGGATTTGACAGAGGACATATCTCTAAGCTATCTGCTGCCAAATTCTTATCAAAGGCCTTGTCAAGATAATTGATATTTATACTGGAGAGTTTGAAAGTCAATCAGATAATCCATTTCTCTATATATTCCATGTTTTATCTATAGATTAAAACAGACCATTAGGAATCCACATTAACTTGTACAAAACTGCCCAGGCTATCACAGTACTCCTGGTACTAAGTTGTACATATGTGCCATCTCCTAGGTGTTTCCTGGGAATACTGCAAAATTGAAATTACTAAAACCAGTATCAATTTTATTACAAAGTCATTGTCTTACACACCACATACTGCCTGGTTCCTATACCATATAGAGTCACAATGGAAGTTTTCAACACAAATGCCAAGAACATTTTTACTTTTCTGTGTGTCAAAGGGACCCATACAACTGATATTTTACTTTGACCAACAGGAAGCTCAAAGCCAAATTTTCAGTTCAACTTTAATAAAAATATGTAAGCCTGTGGTATACCTGTATTGTGATCTTACATATTGCTCTTCTAATTTGTCTTTTCACTAGTTGTGATATTTTTATTTACTCTATATGTTTGTCTAAGAGAAAGAAAGAAGGAAAGAAAGAAGGGAGTGTTGAAGGAAAGGAGAAAGGGAGGGAGGAGGAAATTTGTTGAAATGAGGTTAGACTGTTTAAGGAATCGAGAATGAAAACTAAATCCTTTTCCCCTGCTTGATGTCACTGGAGAATAAATAGATTTGCTAATTTTTATGAGCACCAATTTTTTCTGAAAGACATAGAAAGGATTCTTCAACACAAGCAAAATAGGAACAGCAGGGTTTATCTGCACGAAAGAAAAGAGTGGGAGCTAGGGGACTGAAAGTTGCCAGCTACTCCCTTCTAAGCAGAAGTAGACGTAAAACTCTCCATGTTGCATGCTTGAGGGACAATCAGCCTTTAACTCCTGCCAGACCTCAACCACCAGCTCTCACACAAGCCATGAAGAATGACAGCAAAAGGACAGTGCTGCCACATGAGACACACCTCCCAGCAGCTGCCTGCCCCCTCCACTCAGATGGGATCTGAGCACTTTCGCACCCATCCTGCTGTGCGGTTGTCCCTTAGGGACAATCTTTATCTGTGATATCCTCGCAACTTCAAGTTAACACAACAGAATCCTAGTAGAGCACAATAAAACATAGATTTAGAAAGATATTGGAGCAAATGAAACATTAGTAGGCTCCTGAGAGACATAAACAGAATGAATAGTATGGTTTTCTGGATAGCCATAGTTGAGATGGGTACGAAAATCCCCACAGAATTCAAATAATATCCCTTTGCATGTAGGATTTCATGGGAACATTCCCACAGTTGTTAGGGCTCTATTCAGATTATGAACCAGTCTTATAAATTAAATTTTAAAAAAAAGGAAGAAAGAAGAGCCACCGTCCCTGGATACGATTCATTGCTACCATTTTGAAAAGGCAGTCACAGCTGCAGGGTGCAAAAGCCAAGAGGAGAGTCAGACCCACAGCAACGCTATCCCCATGAGTCTGTACACGCTTGTTCCCTCAGCTGGAGGGTTATCTCCCTCCAACAGGAACATAAATAAATGTGCCCTCAGACAGAAACTGGAGCATCAAATACAAAAGCTGTGTACTTGGAAATTAATTGTTTTTTGGCACGATTCCCTAAAAAATGACATCCTTTCCGTTGAAGCGCTTCCATGTAAAGCCAGTTAAACAAGAGAAGCAACAACTGGGCTGAGGTCAGTAAAGGATGTTGGTTATTGTTCAGCAACGAGGCAGGCTGTTCTGGTCACCATCTGTGGAAGCAAGTTAGGATGCCGTTCTCAATAAAGGTTGTCAAGACCTACAGGAAGCGAGATAACAAATGGAAGGAAATTTTGACCTTCAGAAGAAAATCTTCCCTTTCTTCTAGGTCTGTCCTCTTCACTCATTCATCAGAGTCACCTCTATTCTTACCCAATGCTAATCCTGGGGAAGAATCTGTCACTTCACATAGAACTATCCCTTGGGGTGAGGGTAACTCTGGGCTTGTTTTGCCCAGGAATAGCTATCACTAAGCCATACTTTAACAGCACAATTAAAGCATAATATGCATATCATAACAATTCATTCATTCTACATGTACAATTTAACAATTGTAACATCATTACAGTTCAGTTTTAGGATATTTTCATCACTCCCAAAAGATCCCTGTGCCCACTTGCAGTTACTCAATTTCTATTCCCACCCCAGACCCAGGCAACCACTAATGTACCTTCCATATTTATATATCTATATGAAATTTCCAGCATTTTATACAAATGGAATCATGCTGAGAAGGAAGGCAACTAACAGATACCCATTACAGCAGGTGAAGAAAAATCAAGTTTATAAAGCAATTCTCCCCTCTTTCCTTTTAGACTTGTAAGGGATTTTATTTTTCACATTTATATCTTTGACTCATTTGAAATCTATCCAGAGTAAAGTTCCAACTTTACCTATTTCCAGATGTGACCCAATTGTTTCAATTTCATTTATGAAATGACCATATTTTGCCTACTGGTTTAAGATACTACCTTTGTTTGAATGGTAAATTCCTGTAAGTTTTGCTTTTGATTTCCTGTTGCATTCTCTTCTTTCTTATTCCTTTATATTCCATCAATCTCTTCATGTGCCATTGCCACACCTTTGAAATTGTTTTCATATCTTGTGGTGCTAGTCTACACTGTTTGCTCCCCTTTTTTAAAATGTTCCTTGTCATTTTTTTTGCCTATTTTTTTTTTTTTTTGCCTATTTTTATCAACTTTATCTTTGGTGGGGAAGTCCTTTATAACTTCAACTCAAAATGCAGAAAGCATTAAAACCATGATACATTTGTCTACATGAAAGTGAATTCTTCTAAAAGACAAACTAAAACAAGGAAAAATGCATAAGCAGAGTCAAAAACAAAGAACAAACTGGAAAATAAATATCTGAAGCTTTTATCATAAGTGATAGGCCAATATCAAGAATGTGTAAGGAGTTCCTAGAAATAAAAAGACCAACAACTCAAGAGAAAATAAGCAAAAATATATAAATGTATTATTCACAGCAAAAGGCTGCTAATAACGCACTGTTAGATAGCTTCACGCTCAGTCACTCCTTATATAGATGGTGGCCCTAACAGTGGTAACTATAAACAAACTCAACACACAGTAGGGAACATTTCCTTTCCCCAAATTAAAGCTGGGGTTGGAAGCATGATACTGCACAAAGGGAAGGAAAAAGTAGACAATTTCTACACTCAGGGGCTCTGAGAAGTTCACTGAAGCCCACATACAAAGACCACTAGAGAAACCCACTATCATAGAAAGTTTGAGTAGTGTCTCAAATGGGGAAATAAACAAGGGAAGTTATAGATTGGTATTAGGACAATTTTTAATATTAATCGACACCTAGAGAGGGACTGGTCATAACTTGTAAATCGAGTGATTTGCTGGTATAGGAGGTGGAGCTACATTTGGAACACATGGATCCATGCAGAGTTCCTGGCGAAGCAGCTTTTCTATGGTCTAAATCTCAGAACATATGGGTCTGAAGGAGCCGGTATTCTAACAACTTGAATTTTGATAGTTCCATTGTATGTCATCATTTGAAACATTTTATCTGTTTTGCGAGTCACAGTACAGGATTACAAATTATGATTCCTGTTTTCATTTCACATGGTTTATGTAGCACTTGGGTATCTCCCATAACTAATCCATTAGATATGTACTATAATCTTCATTTTATAGATGAGGAAACTGATGCACTACGATTTTAAGTATTTCTGTCTAAAGTCCCACAGTTATTAAGTGGCAGAACTGGGTTTTAAAACCATGCTTGTCTGTCTCCAATGCCTGAGCTTTCAACATCTATTCCACAAGCCCCTAAAGCAGGGATTCTTTACTTGGTATACATGAAATACTTTCAGGAGGCTTCATAACTCCTGCAATATTGCATGCTAAATTTTGGATATGTGTGCATTTGGGGGAAGAAGGGAGAGAATCTATTTACTCATCCAATTCTCAGTGGGTAGGTGAACCAACAAAAAAACTTAAAAATCATTGCCCTTGCCCCACCTTAAGGTAGAGAGAGGACATTTATTTTAAGAGCAAAATGAACAAAGTGACCTCATTCAGGGCCGTTAAATGGGTTGGGTTTCTCATTTGTAGCTCCTTTGGAATTAAAATAAAGAGCTAAAAGGAAGCAATGACCTTGGATTGAGAACCAAGGGAAAAGAAAATCCATGGGTTCTATCTGGCCAGCAAAATTGCCTTGGGAAAGTCATGCACTACATCTGAAACCCATCTAGTGTCTCCGACTCTCTAAATCAAGTTAATTTGTCCTAGACTGATCCAAGAAGAAAGTGATTTCAACAGGATTACTATCTCCTCTATGTGGTTCATGCAAATGTGGAATAAAATTAGACTTTCTAGTTTCTTCCAAGCAAGGTCTCATCTAAAAAGGTTGCCTTCATAAAATGAAAAAAAGTAATTAAATTCATAGTGTAATAGGTGGTTTGTTTTCCCAAGAACAAGAAAAATTGCTTTAACTCATTTGTTTGTGTGACTTACTTTTCAAGTACAAATAGCAAAAGAGTTGAGAATTAACAAAAGAAGAGACTATAGCTCATTAAAAAAAACACACAAAAAGAAACAAAAAACCACCTCCATGAGTTTTCCCCTCATGGCTGTTGCAAACTATGCCTTCCAGAAAAAAGCAAATAAAATTTCTTAAGAAGAGAGATTATAAGCTAACAACACCAACAAAAATTCCTCTACAGACATAAGGATTTAGCATCACATTTTGGAAAGGGGCAGGAGACAAAACAGCCAAACAGCTCAAAAGACACAGCCAAAGTAATTGTGTCTAGTGGGAGGAGCCTGAAAATTCTCTTGGTTTTTGAAAGCCTCACTTCAGGCATTTTTTTTTTCTTATGCTTATCACCATTGCATCCAACCTGCAGCTGTTACGCACATTTCGGAATAAACATTTATTTATAATAATGTATTATTTGTCAAAGAAGAGAAGGGAGAAATTGAACCCTTTCTGTCCATCTGGAGGTGGCAAGCAGCTGGATAAAATCAGGGATTTGATACACTCCGTTTTCTAAGTCGCTCGCCACTCACCCACCAGCCCAGCCAGAGCTGTTTTCCTGGAGGCATGCTGGTCCCTATCATCTCACTTTCCCCATTATTCTTCAGCATTCTGGCTGGGAGCGTGTCCACACCCTTGGAAGTTTTGCATCTTGTGAAACAAGTGTCTGAGAATTCATAAGAAGAGGCTCAGTGCCCCACTACGACAGAGATTCTGCAATAGTCAGAGACTGAAATTAACCGTAACCAGACAGCATGCATGCCTGCAGTCAAATTATTCATATTATAGAGGAAACACAACAGCAATTTTGTGGTTGAAAAAGACTGCCTAGATCACGCCTTAGCTAAACCATTAACGAGCATAAGAAACAAAAACCAAAGCAAACACAAATGTGTTTTATATCCCTCGGGATGTTCAGAGGGTGGTGGGTCACATCTAGACTGTGTGCCACTGAGAAACACTGACATAGATCTTTGCAGAAGATCTCTCTGAGAGGCCAAAGAAGAACTAGGAACTTCAGAAATGTGCAAATGTTTATCAAACGTGAGCATTCTAAATCTTGTCAGAGGGAAAGTGCTTAAATTGGATAGCTATGTTGTCCCGAAACTTTATAACATAGAGTTGGCCCTTGAACAACACAGGAATTAGGGGAGCCCATCTCCTGAGTACCCCTTGTATGTATACACATACAAAGAGTGTGTATAACTTTTGAATTCCCAAAAATTTAACTGCTAATAATAGCCTACTGTTGGCTGGAAACCTTAAAAATGTCATAAACAGTTGATTAATACATATTTTATGTTATATGTATTATATACTATATTCTTACAATAAAATAGAGAAAAGAAAATGTTATTAAGAAAATCATAAGAAAGAGAAAATATATTTACTATTCATTAAGTAGAAGTGGATCATCAAAAAGGTATTCATCCTAGTTGTCCTCACATTGAGTAGGCTAAGGAGGAGGAGGAAGAGGAGAAGTTGATCTTGCTGTCTTAGGGGTGGCAGTGGTGGAAGAAGATCTTCATGTAAGTGGACTGACCCACACAGCTCAAACTCATGCTGTTCAGGGGTTGACTGTATAGTTAACTCATTTATTTCACTGTGTTGTGACGCTAATATATGTAATCAAGAAAAATTGGTGGATCTAGATATAACAAATAGTCCCCAGCTTGGATTCCCACCCTCAAAACTATCACATGATTTGTCCATAAATTCTGAGAGTTGAAGGTTTCAATGTAATTTCTTCATGGTCATTGTGGACTTCCAGATTGGCTTTTCCTCATATTTGGCATATGGTCCATGAAGTTACTGGGGCACCATAGTCCATAAAATACTTAAGAATCATCGCCTCAGGAACTATGATCAAGGGGGAGAACTTTTAGACTATCATTCTAAGACTAGCTAACCAGTTTCCACAAAATTTGGGACAAGATAGAAATAAAATCTTAGTACATCATCCAGAACTAAGGTCAAACCAAAATTAGACCAGGCCTAGTAAGTTCTGAAAGTCAGCTTTAATGGAATCATGTTAATTAGCCAATACCCTAATTTCCTGAAAGAAAAATATTAAATCTTCTATGTAGGAAGATAACATCAACCCGAGCCTCTAAAATGTTTCATAAGCAATGCCTGGCATTCGATAAAAATTACTAAACATGAAAGTAACAAAAACAAATGATCAAAAACAGACAACAGAAATAGGTTCAGGGTGAACCAGATATTAAAACAATTAGACAAGAACATTGAAATATCTATAATCAATATGGTTAAGAAAATCAAGAAGTAGATTCAGAATTTTATCTGGGAAGTAATATCTATAAAAAAGAATAAAAGGAGATTTCAGAACTGAGAAAATATTTACTAAAACTAAATTAACTCAGAAGATGAGTTTAACAACAGAAAAAAGAACTAGTGAATTGAAAGATAAATCAACAGATAAATAACTTTGAATATTAAAATGTATGGGACACAGAGGAAATTTCTAGTGCACATGTAATTAAAGAACCAGAAAGATGGAGGAGAATGGGGTAATATTTGAATTTATAACAACTAAGAAAATTCCAAAACAGAGATAAGGCATGCATCAAGCCACAGGTTCCAGAAACTTCGTAAAAATTAAGCAGGATTAATTCAAAGACAACCAAACCTAAAAACTTTGTAGTAAAACAGCTCAAACCAGAGACAAAGACAAAATCTCGAAAGTAGCCTAATTATACATTACTATTAAAACTTACAGATATCATCAAACTAAAGGATGAAACTTTAGAATTATCTCTAATAAAATGAAGAACAAGACTAGGATGCCCAGTTTCTTCAATTATTTGATAATTCACAGTCATTTCTCTATGACCATTGTGGACTTCTAGGTTTGTTTGGTTTTTTTTCCCTTCACATTTCTGATATGATCTAGGAAATTAGAATTATGTAACTGTCTATCTATCCAAAGAATCCATAAGGGATATAAATACAAACATGTATTATTACCAGCTAATATAATAAAATAAATTCAAAATTGGAAATATTGGGGTTTATTCTCCTTATTCATAAGGAGAATGAAAAATGTGAAGACAATCTGATGGCAAAATATTAAATATTAGAACCAAGTATGGTGAATAAGATTACTGTATAAAACTTCATAGCCTTCCTAAACACCACAAATCAAACAGCAACAAAATTCTGGGGAACTTGACAAGCTGACCATAATATTGATGTGAAATAGGAAGGGCCAAAAATAACTAAGATCAGTTTCTCAAAAAAATGCAAAGCACAGAAACCTGATATTAATACATACTACAAAGTATAACAAGTAAGATGCAGATGGATAAATAAAATATGATAAAAATTTACATAGTATTTGCGGTGGCTTGGATGTTTGACTTCTTCAAACTCCACGTTGAAATTTGATCCATTATTTTGGAAGTGGGGCCTAGTGGCAGGTGTCTGAGTCATGGAGGCAGAGCCCTCATGAATGGCTTCATGATGTTTTCACAGTAGTGAGTGAGCTCTCACTCTATTGTTTTCCATTAGAGCTGGTTGTAAAAAAGACCCTGACATCTGCCCCCCCTTTATTCCTTTCTCACCATATGACCTCTGCACACTCTAGCTCCCCTTTACCTTCCACCATGACTGAAAGTAGCCTGAAGCCCTCAGCAGAAGCGGACACTGATGCCATGCTGCTTGTACAGCCTTTAGAACGTAAGTCAAACAGTCCTCTTTTCTTTATAAATTACCCAGCCTCAGGTTTTCCTTTATAGCAACACTAAATGGACTAACACAGAAAATTGGTACAGGGACTGAGATGTTGCTAAAAAGATATCTACAAATGTGGAAGCAGCCTTTGAACTGGGTAAAGGAATGCCTGGCATTTGATAAAAATTACTAAACATGACAGAGGTTGGAAGAGTTTGCAGAGCTCAGAAGATGACAGAGAAAGATGAGAGAAAGTTTAGAACTTGTAAGAGATCGGTTAAGTGGTTGTGACCAAAATGCTTTCTTTGAGTGTTTCCATTCATTCAAGGATCAAAGCTCTGCACTTCCTGTTGTTCAGTATTTGAAACCAGTTCCTTCAAATATTCTATTCAGTTCTATAATTGTTTACAATAGAAGGATAACAATCACTCCACCAAGGAAAAACAGGTGGTCTCTCTAATTCTTTTAGCCTCTTCCACATTTCAGTTTTATATTTATCTCTGCCTCTCTGCTGTCCTTTCCACTGTATCTATTCTTCCTTGGCTCCTCATAATTTACCCTTTATTCTAAAATGGTTGTTCTTTTTCTTCAGTTTCTTTTCTGAGCTCTATAAACTCCTATTTCATATCTCCCTGTTTTTGACCTTTTCTATTCTGAGTCATGGTACCCTTTCATATTTTCGACTTCTTACTTAATGATATTTAATTCATAATAGAGTGTTACAATGTTTCTTTTTTCATGACTTTTTGTCACTATATTAATCTGCTAAAGGTTTTGATATTAATTTATGTTTTCTTCTTATAATAACTTTACATTTATATTTTTATTATTATCAATATTGGATTTTCCCCAGATTCACAATAGCAGGAAATTCCATATGGAGAGGGGTTTTAGAAGTGGGGGAAGGGAGGGTAAGTGGTTTCATAGTTCAGAATCCAGAATTGCCATATTCTGTTTCTGCAGTGAAAAGCAATGGTTGTTTTCTCCTCTTTTTTCCCTTATTCTGGAAAACGATTTTGTTTCAGTAGGATCTTTATGTGAAACTGGAAGCCTAAAGAGACACCATCAACCACAAGGTAATACCAACTCCCCAGAAGAGGGACCTTACCAGAGCTTCCACTTCATTTTGACTTTCCAGTGACTCTGATCCACCAGACTAGAAATATCATCTTAGCATGTACATATTATGGTGGGACTTTCTTCTACTGGAGGTAAAACAGTTAATATAGGTTTCAGCTCAAACATATAAACATCTTTGAAGTCATCACCTCCATCCTTATAAAGAAAATATGGAAAAACTAGAAACCAAAAACTTTTCTTGGACCCACCAGAAAATTGAGGTCAAACCACCTTTCAAATCTGGAAAGACAGGCACATCCAGAAAAGTAGAGTGACTAATATCTACTTACCTAGAACAGAAGCTTCTAGAGCCATAAACTGGTATGAACACTAAAATAGTAATTGTAATGACTCTGTGGGGGCTGAGTGTACAGTAGGATGAGAGTAAAAAACTCCTTGGAGCCTTGAAGGACTTCTACACTTCCATGTTCCTTTCCTGCAGAAACTCCACTAGGTTCACAGGGTGAGTATCTCAGAAATATATCCTCCTAGCCCTCACAAATGGAGGGGAAGAATAACCAGTGTTAAATATGCCCTGATACTTCTACAAAACAAAAGCTTTACCCTCCAGGAAAAAGGATTTTGCTAGAGCTGAATTCTAAAGCTGTCTTCCAGCAGGAAAAGTGAAATTCTCCCAGCTCCAATCTCCTCCAGCTTTTCTATCTCACCTAGGGCAATGGAAAATATAATCGTCAACAGAGATCAGAGCTTCAGGGAAGTAAATTGTGAACCTTGCAGCCAGAAACGTAGTAGAGACCAAGAGAAAAAACCTACACCACTGGAGAAACACTTGTGACAATCACAGCCTCAAAACGCAGACATAACAAAAAGATGAGACTTAATCAGAAAACTATAGAATGTTTTATCTCCCTCACACCTAACCATCACATCAACAGGGTGTCAGTGTAATATCTGTATTATAGCTGCAAGAACTGCAAGAGAAAAATTCTCCTTGAGGAAGAGTATGTAGGAAAACCCCAAAACAAGACGTAAAACAAAAACAAGAATGCTGGAGGAATTTGAAGTGCCTGGTACCTAAATCTAAGAGCAACGCTAAGCACAATCCAACTCTTAACCATATTAACATAAATCCTCATTATAAAGGCCTATTTACCTCTTTCCTATTACCCAATACAAAAAATCAGAAGGCACACCAGAAGAATAAAATACAAAATCTGGAAAGATAAAGCAAGCATTAGACTAAGGCATAAATGACAAAAATATTGGGACTGTCAGACAGGGAATTTAAAGTAACTACGATTAATGTTAAGGGCTCTACTGGAAAAAAAAGTAGTCTAAGCAGAGAGATGGCAGCTCTAAGAAAAAAAATCAAAATAAAATGCTAGAAATCAAAAACACAGTAACAGAAATGAAGAAAGCCTTTGATGGGCTCATCAGCAGATTTGACAAAGCTAGGGGATGAATAAATAAACTTGAAGATAGGTCAATAGAAACTTTCCAAACTGAAATGAAAAAACAAAAGTGAATGGAAAAAAAATAGACTAGAATATCCAAGAATTGTGGGACAATTTCAAAAGGTATAACATCCGTGTACTTGGAATACCAGAAAGTAAAGAAAGTAAGAAAAAAGCAGAAAAAATATTTGATGTAATAATGGCCAAGAATTTTCCAAAGTTAATGACAGATATTAATTAATTAATGTTGAAAGAAAAAAGAAAAAACCACCAACCCAGAATTTAAACCTCATATCCAGTGAAATAATTTCTCAGGCAAACAGAAACTCAGGGAATTCATTAAAGTCATAACTGCCCCACAGAAAACGTAATAAATGTAAAAAGAAGATTTTCAGTCATAAAGAAAAGAGAATAGTTCAGAAACTTAGATAAACATGAAGAAGACTGTCTGTAAGGAATATATGAAGGCAAAATAAAAATCTTTTTATTTTCCCTATTCTTAAATAAGCTAAAAGATAACTGCCTAAAGCAATAATGGTAGCACTGTATTGAGTGATTATAGCATATACATAACTGAAATCGGTGACAAAAATATCTCAATGGATACGAAGGACAGACTGAAAATACTCTGTTATAAGGTACATACATGACATGTGAAGTGGTAAAGTGTTACATGAAGGTAGACTTAGATTAGTTGAAAATGTATATTGTAAACTCTAGGTTAATCACTAATATTTTTTTAAAAATTATCATTGCTATGCTAAGAGAGGACGTAAAATGAAATCATAAAATGCTCAATAAAACCAGAAAAGACAGAAAAAGTGAGAAAAAAGAAATAAAGGATAAACACAATGAATAAAAAACAGTTACAAACATGGTAGATATCAATCCAACTATAGTAATAATCACTTTAAATGTGAATGGACTCAATACACCAAAAAATACAAAAAATTGTCAGAGTGAATAAAAAAAAAACCCAGCTATATGTTGTCTACAAGAAACAGATTTTAAATATAAAGATTCAAATAGGTTAAAAGTAAAAGGATGGAGAAAGACACACCATGCTAACACTAAAGGAAAGCTTGGTGGATTATTAATTTTCAACAAAGTAAACTTTGGCACAAGGAATATTATCAGGGATAATGATAAAGAGGTCAGCTCTCTAAGAAGATACAACAACCTTAAATACGTAAGCACCTAACAATAGTGTGTTAAAATACATGAGGCAAAAACTGAAAGAACTTCACGAAGAATTGGATAAATCCACTAAACTTTCAGTAATGGATAGATCAAGCAAACAGAAAATCAGTAAGGATAAAGATGATTTGAATGACATTATCAATCAGTTCAAACTAATAGACATTTATAGAGCATTCCAACAACAGCAGAATACACATTCTTTTAAGCTCACAAGAACATTCAACAAGATAAACTGCATTGTATTCTAGTCCATAAAATAGAATGAATTCTTTTCTTTTTTTTTTTTTTTTTTTTTGGAGATAGAGGCTCATTCTGTCACCTGGGTAGAGTGCAGTGGTGTCATCATAGCTCACTGCAACCTTACGCTCCTGGGTTCAAACAATCCTCCTGCCTCTCAGCCTCCTAATTTTTCCATTTTTAGCAGAGAACAGGTCTTGCTCTTACTCTTATAAAAAATATAAGGATAGTGTACCAGATATTATTAAGAGACTTGAAGACTTCCTGTTGTTTAATATTTTCCTTCTTCAGATGCAAAACAATGAATATAAATAAAGAAATCATACGGAGTATTATATATCATAATTACTTGGGGATATTTTTCTATGTGTTTTGGCTCCTTATCTTCACCTCATGAAGAATGAGAAGAAGGGAGGGAGGAAGAAGGAAGAGAACGAGGCCTGGAAAGGAGGGCAGAAGGAAAGTACTCCTTTGAGCGTTTCTGAAAAATCCTCAACCACTGCCATTATCAAGAAGCAAATACCGGGATGGGAAAATATCAAAATACTAAGTAACCCAGGCAGCACATGGGCAAAGCCAGACAGGCAGCCAGTAGGCAAGGACCACACAGAGCCAGAGGAGAAGCAGGGCAGAGTCGGAAGGCCAGCAAAGGTCTGGGGAGGGGCAACAGATATGCCAGATGAGAGATAAAGACAACTGGAAGTGCAGACAACACCTGCCACAGACAAGAGATTCCTTATGCTTCTCCTTTCCCAGCAAAACCAATGACTCTGATCTCCCTGAGCACAGCTAGTTCATGAACTAAAATGAGCTACGTGCTGTGATGAAGGAAGCATGGTTAGCTTTTGGAAGGTCCAAACCTAACTGGGTGGTGTCAACACTGTCATGATGAGGCACAGATAAACTGAGGGTGTCGAATACAAATGTGCAGGTTCATGAAGGAGCTTAAAATTCTGACAAAGACTAGATGTATGAACTGAGAGTCAATTAAGGAAAAGATAAGTCTCAGAGTTTTTGAAATCTGTGCTATGGAAGAATAGTTAGATTCTTCTCTGTGACCTCGGGAGGCAGGGCCAGTGTTTATAAAGGACCAGAAGGCAGGTTTGGCCTTAACATAAGGATGGCCCTTCTAACAGGTGAAGATGGAACAGCATACACTAAACCAGGAGATGTTCAAAGAGTAAATGGGCACATGGTGGGAATGTTGGAGAACAGATAGAAGCATACATGGAATAAGATTTAGACGCCAAGGCATTTCTCACCCTTACTGGGATTCCCTGGCTTTATGTCAGAGGCAGAATACCACAGCAGGTAAAATGGGCTTGTTCAAATCCTGGTTCCACCCTCAGCCTGGGGGACCTTGGAAAATCCACCTAACTACTTTCAGCCTCAGTTTCTTCATCTGTGTAATGAAAATAATGATAGTCCCCATCTCATAGAGTTGTGAACGTCTTTAAATGTGATGATCTGTGTCACCTGTTAACCTTAAGCCTAGCACGATCAGTACCTAATAATGTTTGCTGTTACTATTATTTAGAAATGAATGATGAGAATGTGAAGCAATCTAGTCCATCTGCATCATGCAGATACAGGAAACAGTGGGAAGATTCAACAAACATGCCATGAAGAGTGTGGACACAGTGCAATCAGAGAGACCAGAAAATTCTGAAACTGCAATACCACGTGGTATGTGCTCTGGAAGTGGGGAAAACGCTTCAGTCAATAATCAATTTTAGGGAGTGATTTCCAAGCCTATGACCGTAAACTTTAACTATTTGTAAGAGGAGCTAAAGTAGAAAATTGCCATTTAAAAATAAGTGTACAGCAGTACGGTACTGAAAGAAAATTTGTCTTTGGCAACACTCCTACAAAAAGAAGTCCTCTATCGTATCCATAGGTCAGGAGAGAGGCAGAGAAAGATGAACTTGCCCCAGATATTACCGCATATCAGGAATGGAAGACAAACTAAAACTTGTAACTAGAGGCAGTGAGTTATGTTGGGGGAAAGCCACATTATTTGGGCCTGCACAAATATATTACAGCCACTCTTCTGCCACTAGGTATAATTATTTCTCAAGGAAATTGCAAGGAAAGAGCAGGCTATCTCGGTTAATCCCTTGGAGTCTTCATTCCATCCACTATAACATAAAATGGTGCCACTGGATGACTTCCAAGATCTCTTCTGGCTCTGAGTCCATAAAACCATAAACCACAACAAATTACCCTAAAGTTTCCAATTTTACAGGAATCTAACTTTTGCGAGGAACAACCTATACAATTCCAGCAAAGCATGTTTCTTCCTGTCTCTGGCATACATGGTTGTCATTATCTCGGAAACATGATGAGCAAAAATGCGTGTGAAATTGAATTGGTTCTAGCGTGGGAAAAGAGATTATAGAAATATTCCAAGAGGAGAAAAAAAAGGAGGGTAGGGAATCAGTTGCTCCTCAATGCTGGGTAAGGAGCCTTAAATACATCCCCTGAAACCTTGTCAATTGCCTACAAGGAGAGAATAATTTTTGTTCTATTTATACTTTCCCTTCTCAAATACATAATCAATTCTATAACTTTGATTGAATGAAAAATTGAAACCTAATTTAATTATTATCAATAGAAATGCTTGGAAGAGGAGGTACTTATTAACAAAACCCTAATACAGTATGACTTCATTCTTGGCCTCTTTTATCATTTCAGACACTTGACATGTAACTGTTGAAGGAAACATGCTGTGTCATGGTAACTCTCTCGTCCCCTTAATAACTGAGATCACACCAATGATGAGAGCTGGTGAACACTGAAACGAGCCTCACCAAAGCGGGAAGGTGATCAGTGATTCAATTCTTCTGCAAACATTAGGTGATACATCTTTGCTGTGAATTGCAAGTGTCTTTACTGTTTGGGCTCTGGTTAGTGCCGCCCTCGAAGTGATGTGACTCATATTTGAGTCCTTGTTTTAACATTTACCAGCTCCAAGTTAATGGGAAAGCCAGTTAACCCCTCTGCACCTAGAAAAATTAAACTGCAAAATCAGCATAATAATTCAGACTTCACAAAGTTGTCGTGAATAGTAAATGAGAATTTACACCAGAATGCTTGAGTAACTGTAAATTAGCTTATAAAATTAAAATGCTACTATTATTTTGCCTGAATTAGTTTTATTATTTTGCATAAATAATAGTGTGCAAAGAAGCCCACTATTTCAAGCCACTTCATTTCAAATTTCAGTTCGGAGGTTTATTTTATTGTTGATTCCAGAGATTGCCGCGTACGTCTTATTTGAACTTTCTGAAAGTGAATTCTGTTGATTTCACTTGAGTTTCAACTCTAGCTCTGTGGTATTTGTAAGGTCACTTAAATTTCTTAATTTATTCAAATGAAAATGTGGGAGTTGGACCAGGTAATCTGTGAGGTCTTTCCCAGCATCGATTCTTATGATCCTGCAATCCCATAAATCACTTTGACCATAAAATGTCATTTCTCCATTTGCTTTTTTTCAGCTCTGTCCTTAGAGCACCTCACTCCTAAAGCTTTAAGAATCCCAGAGGAAGAGATGAGAAGGTCATGGGAAGAAAGACAGGCCTGACAGAGGTGGAGAACCAACTGCTTCCAAGAACTTTATTCCTTTGTTGCCACGCTCAATTGATTAAATGAGGTCTCTCCATTTTTCTGAATGTAAGGGAGTCACAAATTTTAGTTACAATATACAGTATTGAGTTGGTAGGATTGTTCAGAAGGGGGCATCTGTTGAAAAAGAGAGAGGAAATTTAATAAAGTCCGTTAATAGAAATAAAATGTAGACAAATGTCCAGGTCACAAGAAACAGACAATGCTGCAGAAGTATGGACCAATCTGCAAAATTTCAGCTACTGGCAGGGAAGGGGAGCCTAGAGCACAATGGGATTTTGATCAAGTAGCCATAAGGTTTCCTAGAGGTCCAGACATTATTCCTCCACCTTCAGATGATGTTATGAAAGGTGGGAACTATTAATATATGAAAATGTAAGAACCAGCACTGAAGAGCAGAGACATTTGTCATGAGGCTGGTCTACCTCAAAAGAGTCTGGAAAATATGCCACACAAAGGATGAGGTCATGAAGGAAAGAATCTGTGTTTATAAAACTATTAAACTGAGACTGCACATCGCCGAGAGCAGATCGGCTCTCTCTTCCTCTGGCTCCAAAGGCACAGGTGTGTAATGAATACCCTGTCTGTGTGTCCTTCTGATCCTGCCTGTTGCGACCAGTGACCTCACTGCCTGGAGGCAGCCTGGCTGAGAAAGTGAAAAGGCCGAATCTCATGGTGACCCAGTGCATGGCCTGGGTAAGAATCACTGAAGTGGCCACTGCATAGATATTCTCCCTACCCTTGCTGTCACCCATGATAGGAGATGCTGAGCATGCTTAAATGTTACTTTATTTTGCTAAAACTTAACTCAATGAGCCCTGGATCCCCAGTTTTGCTGAGGGCAAAATCAAAACCAAAAGAAAACCCTCCTTACTCAACAATTAAAAATAAGTTAGCCCTTTCCAATTGAAAGTGATCTCTTTTTATTCTTAGTAATTAGTGCTAATTGCTAAATCAAATCTAAGTTTAAAACATGGTCTGTTACAGATTCTCCCAGTCCCTTCCTCTTGGTCTGGTCTCCTGGTAAAGAAAATATATTGTATTTTTCTTGAGGAGCTCCTACTTATTCTTGCCTTACTCATTAAACCCTGCCCTAGCTCTCATTAGTGATGGTCATTCCTTTAACCTAGGACCCAGCTTAGAGCTGTTACATCCATAAGTGAAAAATGTATTTGATTATGTTTCAAATATTATTGCTATTATGCACTGCAATGCCTGTCGCTTCTATACTTGAATGAAGTCATATTTTTCCATGAATATCTAAAAATTATGAAGAGAAAGTGAAAGGGAAACTTAAGTGAGCAGAGAATATCCCTTTGCCATTTCTATCTGCACCTTGATTTATTATACCATGGTTTTATTAATCGCGTTTTTCTTGGTTTAAATTTTTCACATCAATGAATAACCTTATACATATATCTATTCTTAGATATGCAAGTATTTCTATAGGATAAATTATTAGAAGTAGAATTGCTGGATCAAAAGGCAAGTGCGTCTAAACTTTTAATAGATGATGCCTTTTTTTCTGTCCAAATAGTTTGTACTAATTTAGATTCCCACAGTAGCATGAGGGTTTCCATTTTCCCCACTTTTACCAACACTGGGCATTGTTTTAAAATACGTACCAATATAATAAGCAATTAGCAAGTCAGTATGACTTTGAGTTGCATTCATTTGATTATCAGCAGGGTTGAACCTTGTTTCAGCTATTTCTTGGCCATTTGTCTTTTGTCTTCAATGAATTGCTCACAGTGTTTGTCCATTTGTACATTCAGTTGTTTGTCTTTTTCTTATTGATCTGTAGGAATGCTTTATTCTAAATGTTAATCATTTGTGCTTTTCGTTGCTTATAAAAATATCTACCCATTTGCCTGTGTTTTATTTATGCTTTTAATCATATAAATGTTTTGAGCTTTTGTGTGATTAAATCTTTTTATCTTTTTCTTTTCTTTATGAAATTTGATTATTTTAACTTTTCTTAGGAAAGATTTTCCTGCTCAACATTATTGAAGGCAAAAATATTTTTTTCTAGAACTGCCATTACTGTTTGCTTCCTTTAAGATTGTGTTGAAATGTATCTAGATTATTTTTGTGTGTAGCGTGGGTAAGAATCTAAATATGTTTTCAGACAGACTACCAATTGAGCCAAAATATTTACATTAACCTATTATTTTTCCTTCTAAGGCAACATGCCATTCTTGTGTACTACAGTCCCATATATGTATGGGTTTATTTTGGGGCTTCACTGCAAGGAGCTGTAGCAATTTGAAAAGGTACAGAAATTCAGTGAAATAAAATTACATGTAGAAATTACTTTATTCCACAATATTATTGAAACCAAAAAATAATATGCTTGATCTCCTCGAATTTTCTGTGTCCTCTAAGTAAATTAAACATCCCTGAATATCTCAGGCTAGCCACAGAGAAGGCAGATTTCCTGGAGACAATCCCTGCTGTCGTGCCACAGCTACTAAGCCTCCCGGACTGAACCAGCAGGAGAGGAACTTGTAAACGGACGTTTGAAAAGGCTGTTGAAATATTTGTGTTGGGTTTTTAGTAAGGTCAGAAAGCCTTTTCTCTCTCAGGTGGCCCGGAGATGGGCGTCTCATTTGCTGAGAGGACATATTTGAGGGGCCAAGTTTTATCTTCTGGGTCTGCAGGTACTTGCTGAGCCTGGCACTCCACTCAGAACTGTAACCCTAGGCTCTCCTGTTGACACAAATTTTGGAGGTGGAAACTTTCTAAGCCAGGCCTTTCAGACTCAGCTCTTCTAAATAAGAAACAGAGCGGACTGGGTTGCGACTGCCTATGCCATCCAAGGCAAGGGATTCTTTGGGAGACACAGATAAACATATCCTCAGAAACATACCCTTCGAAAAAGCAAACACCAGCCTCCAAGTTGAGGTGTGTGCACAGTCAGCATGAGTTGTTACAGGAACAGAGAGGGCAAATTCATTTCTTTACTTACCACCTACTGAGTCAGGCTGGAAGAGAGTCCTGGATTAACAAGCACTGTATGGCCAACAGAGGGCTTTTATGCTGCTAGATAAACATGTGCTTTTTCACGTTATAGCATGTTCAGGATATCCTCCCAGTTCAGGGAACTCACTCAGCGAGGATTTGCCACTTCCTGTTGACTCTGAG
Source organism: Propithecus coquereli (assembly GCF_000956105.1). Lineage (NCBI taxonomy): Eukaryota > Metazoa > Chordata > Mammalia > Primates > Indriidae > Propithecus > Propithecus coquereli. The sequence goes on from NW_012144967.1 coordinate 6,223,669, forward strand.
GACCACACCAACATGCTCAGACTGATGATGACCTCATTGCACCCAGAGGAAGGCAGGGCCATGTGCAAGGGTGAAATGGGGCTGGGAATGGCTACACCCTGTGCAACTGCAGTCGTGTTTTACTCAATGAGAGCAAAGACATCAGAACCAATACGGGATGCTACAAATTTCCACCTCCTGCGTCAGTCCAGTCCAGCCAGTAGAGCAAGCAGGTGTGTGTATGTGGGTGGGCGAGTGTGTATGTTGAGTATGAAAAATGCAAAAATATTACCTGTGATGACCTTGACTCTCCCTTACTCCTACACCCAGTTACTCACGTCCTTGGATTTCTTCCATCCACACACCTACCAGCCCAGTCCAGAGTCTGCACTGTCCAATATAGAAGCCACTACTCACATGTGGCTATTTAAATGGATTAAAAAATTAAATAGAATTAAAAATTCTATTCCTCAGTCACACTAGTTACATTTCAAACACTCAATAGCCACATGTGGCCCATGGCTACCATAATGGACACAATGAATACAGAATATGCCCATCACTGCAGAAGGGTCTATCGTGCAGGGCTGATTTACTGAGACCTTATATATTTTGGTCTCTGTGGTAGGCCCTGTCTTCAAAAAGCATGCAGTCCTCACGCCTGTAATCCTAGCACTCTGGGAGGCCAAGGCAGGTGGGTTGTTTGAGCTCAGGAGTTCAAAACCAGCCTGAGCAAAAGCGAGACCCCGTCTCTACTACAAATAGAAAGAAATTAATTGGACAACTAAAAATATATACAGAAAAAATTAGCCGGGCATGGTGGCACATGCCTGTAGTCCCAGCTACTCGGGAGGCTGAGGCAGTAGGATTGCTTGAGCCCAGGAATTTGAGGTTGCGGCTGACGCCACGGCACTCTAGCCCAGGCAAAAGACTGAGACTCTGTCTCAAAAAAAAAAAAAAAAAGCATGCAGCCCAGTAGGGAGATAGGCATGAAGCAAGTACTCCCTCAAATAAATCAGCAATGACAGTTTGTGACAGTGCTACAAAGGGAAGGTACTGGGTGTTTGGAGAGAATACAGTGTTGACTGTCTGTCTCGCCTGGATGGTGCCAGACATCTTCTTGGAGGAGTGAAGTTAGGAGGCCTGAAGAATCTGTGGGGAGTGGTTCCCACTGGAAACTGTACATCCCTTGCACGGTGCAGGTGGGGCAGGAATAAAGGCCTTCAGTATACAGAGAGAAGGGGCTGAAGCAATAAGGAAATAAGATTTCAGAATGTCTCTGGGCTTCCCAGTATCTGCTTTGTTTTCAAGCCCAAATAGATTCTGCTGTCTAATTAATCCTGCTCCCTGCTCCATCCCCAGGCTCCCAGTCAAAATGAGGTCTTACCCAAGACAGCTCAGACTAAGAAAAATAAAGCTTTTTAGTTCCTAAAATTTAAATTAAATTAAAACTGCCATCTTCTGCACACCTATAGGAAAATGCCAGACTCAATTTGCCCACTGCCATCTGGCTGAGGAAGAAAGGAAAGGGCAGGTAGCAGTTTTGCAAGCAGAACCTGGTGAACGCGTAGGACTGTGGAGTCTACAGGGACCCGTGCTTCACGAAGGAGGGAAGGAACATTAGGAAAAATTGGATCCCCCTAGGGAGAGGAAAGTAAGGACAGAAGAAAGGAAGCCAAATGCAAGTGAAATTAATTAGACAGAATATTTGTAACGTGGCTCTAAAATTAGGCTGAGCTAGCAGAGTTTTCATCTGAACCTTATTCATGAAATTATTTTATGACTTACATCCTCCCTCCCTAAACAGATGTTTTGAGAACAAAATTGTGAAGGAAAGCCAGAGTTTAAAACAAAAATTCCAAATAATATGCTAGTTTGCTTAATTGAAAGAATAAATATAATACAAGGGTGGAACTGAATGTTTAATTTTAATAAGCAAAAAGTTCAAGTTGGAAAACAGTACTATTTAAGTGTCCCTTCTAAAGCAGTCAAATGAAAATGAAATTTAGGCTAGTTATTCTAATGATAGAGACAAAGAAGTGATTAAAAGGGAGTTCTTAAACTAAGCCCAAACTTTGCTTTAATCATTGATTTAGGAGATATTTACACAAGGAATTTTTGAGGGAGAAAAAGAAGAAGTAAAGAAGAATGTTTAATATGTCATTTTTAAAAAGCAACAATGAAAGAAAACCCAACATAAATATGTAGAAAAATTACAAAAGATAGGTACCAGTTTGGGATAATATATAAAATACAATTCTATTTTGGCAAAAATCAGATAAACAGAAGCCGTATATATGTGAATGTTTGTGTAACGGGCTTATCAGTTATTTATTTCTCTTTTATTGTACTTCCCACATTGTGCTGCAGTTATCTGTGTATAGCTGTTTTTGTTTTTTTCCATGAGATCGGGCCTCTGTCCTCACGTCTGTATTTCCACTACCCAATGACAATCTCTAGCATACATGAGGCACAGGATGAGTTATTATTTCATAAATGACACTGACTAGACCAAATGGCACGATTGGGGGAAAGCTGCATGGGAAGAAACAGGAAAGCACAGGGTTTAGGATCAGAGAACCATGACTAGGGCATGAGGAGAGATGGCTGCGTGGGTAAAATAAAGGTTCTTTATGGGACTTGGATTATACACCAAAGACAGAAATGGCTACATAATTTGGGGGGCTAAGTGCAAAACAGTGACCACGGAGCATTAAACCAGATATAGAGCCCCTGTAAGCACAGGGGTCCTATGCAGTTGCCCGTATTATGTGCCTGTGAAGCCGGCCCTGAAGAAAGGCAATCAAGAGTCCTTGATAGATTTTGAGCAGGGGCAAGCTGATCAGATTTAACAAAGATATTTTTAAAAATTACTGCAGATGCATTACAGATAATTGTTAGCAGGAGGCCTGGGAAAACCTCTTAGAAGAAAACTGCACTAGTCATGAACAATTAGAAGAGGCTGAACAAACCAGCCAGTAGCAGTAGGGTTGAAGAGATACAGATGGGTCCCAGAGAAAATTAAGGAATTAGGAACCACCACACTGACTGCCCTGTGATCAAGGACTGGGGAGGAAATTTGAGGGCAGAGGAAAGAGAGGACAGGAGAAAAAAATGCCAAAAGCAAGTGAAATTAATCGAACAGAATGTTTGTAACATGGCTCTAAAAATGGACAGGGCAACAAGGAACACTTGCAACCAGGTAACTCAGGCTCCAACAGAGCCAGCCCACCCCTAACATATTCTTGAGAATCATAATAAAATGTAGAAAGTGATAACATGGATGTTGCCATGAAAGAGTAGAGATCTTTCACGGCACCTACACAGAACCTCTGGTGCTTTGGATCACAGCACGTCTGTGAGCCAGGTGAATCCCATCTGCAGGTGATAAAGGTGAGGCATAAGGAAGTGAAGTGACTTTTCTAAGGTTACAAAGAGAGCTAGAAAATAATGTCACCAGACTCCTTATCCAGGGTTTTCTCCAATAGACCACACTTTCTCGCCCCCAAATCTTCTGTTGTTTAGGCTGTGTTAATAACCGATTGAATTGTCAGCATGGCAAATTCAACAGGATAGGTGCCAGGTGTGAAGACCACCAAGAATCTGAATGATAAGCAGGCAAATGGTTGGAAATGAGCTGCGCTCCAGAGTGAACTTATTCAGGGTAACAACGTGCTTCTGCCAAAGATTTGTCTCCTGATTTTTTCGATCAAGGCAAATCACTGAGCCAAATTCATCGCACAAGTGCTCACAAATCCATGGAAAGATTTTTTTTTTTTTTTCCAGTTATGCCTGAATGCTCAGTATTGTCATGAGAAAGTGCTTGTTGGAACACTTGCTTCTTACTTATTGATGAGCAGCTGTGGAGGGCAGAAACACAACACTCAGAAATTTCTGTCCCCCAGCCCCTCCAGTCCGTCCTGGTTTAAGATGATTACATAGCGATTTTATATAATAAGAGCCAGTTGAATGGGAGAGACAAATGGTTTTATTTCTCAAACCAGTTTCATCAGAGATTACTCAAAGCATCATCTCATCTTCTTTGCACGATTTTACATTCATTATAGGCTGGAAATGGGAAGTCATTTTTTTATAAGGCTGATCTGTAGTTAGCAATGGATGGTTAACATTAGTGCATCCTGCAAAATTGGACATCCACTCTCTGACCCTTCCAGCCTTGGCCCTGTGTGTGTTTCTATTCGTTATAGCAGCCCCTCGGATAGCCTGGCCCCTGATGTTCCAGAGGGATTCCATTGTGAACCTGCACAAGAAGTGGTCAAGGCGGCTACTTCCCAGCATCTTTCAGGAGGAACCACAAAGCCATTGTTCCTGAGAGGAGACAGCTATTACTAGGGTGACCACGTGATATATCATCCAAACACGTTTATCATCTCCTGGAACACTTTGGAGGGTAAAGGAAGGTTTTACTAATAATTACATCATCTTCACTATTGACCATCACCAAAAAAAAAAAAATTACATCAGGTCAGTAGATATACACATAAATGAAAAAGAAAACAAGATGTATCTTTATTCTACCTCTTATCAATGTAGTTTCAAAGATAAGCCAACAAACCTTTCTTACTGAGATAAGCAACTTGCATCATGCATGCAGTGTGTGTTCAGTAGATGTCCATGCATGTGTGTTCACCAAAGGCAGAAATAAAATATACAAATCAACTCACAGCAGAAGTGTATGTTAATTTTTTTTCATCCACAGGTTTGAATCAAGTGACTCTCAGAGTCCTGAATGTTCAGAAAATGCTGAAATTCTTTGACTCAAAGTCAAAGGCACTTAAGTCCCAGGACTAAAATAATCACTATAGCAGTTAAATACGTTTTACTTCAGCTCACTCCATTCATCATATCTAAAGTTAAATAGTTATTGAATAAATAAGTGAGGCAATAAATTAATTTTATTAAATGTTCATCTGGTTGCCTCTGATAGTCTCAAAATGTTATGTGGAAGAATAAATTGGCAGTGATAGTTATTATGAGCACTTCAATGTAGGAAAAGGGGAAGAAATTGAACATTTTAATGCTTACTCCATGCCAGGCAGCATTCAAGATCCTTTTTAAATAAGCTTTCAATTTGAATCCTCAAAACAATCCTATTAGAGAGGTACTGTCCTGATCTTACAATTCAGAAAACAAAGCTTCAAATTAGTTAAGTAACTAAACAACAATTACACGATGGTCCAAATCTAAGGCTGTCTGATTCCACAACCCAACTCTTTTCCATTACAGATAATTATGACTATGCATGGATCACCCTAAGGAAAACTCTCTGCATAGAAAGTTAAAAAATCTCACAGATAGGTAAAGGTATTAAGGTTTTAGGAGGAAGATAGAAATCAATTAAAAATGATGTATGCAAAAAATAAAACAAAAATAACTTTACTTATTATATTAGGGTCTTAAAACATATCTTTCCCAATCTTATTATAGTCTTCTTCAACAAAGAGTATTTATTAAGTGTGATTCTCAGGTGCTTTGTGGTGTAACTCACAAAAGGAACGAAACATCACTTGCCTGCTCTTTTGAGAGTGTCATCCCTGTGTGTCAGATTAACAAGAAGAAATCGTTTTCACAGCTCGAGAAATCTACTAATCAGAATGATGAGACAAGAGGCCATTTGAGGAGAACCAAAATTAAAATGGTCTCAGCAGTGTCCTCGTGGCTCTCTACAAAATCTATTAATAAAAGCAGCTGGAATTTCATCCTGGCTCAAAAGCTTTTGTTATGTGTCCCAAGTACTTCCATCTCATTCTTTTTCTTTTTTTGTTTACTACTAGTGCCCAATATCATAGTCTTGAAAACACCGAAAACACTTGAAAACACACTTGCGTTTCATTTCTTTGCTTTCTCAGATTCCTTTCGCAAATATGTTTCAGGCTCAACATTCCTTAAGCATATTTCTTTGCAGTTAGTTATTGAAACGAGTGTTTCCTTGCAACAGTGTTTAGCCATGAATGCCCCCAGGCCACTAAAATTTAAGGCATGTTGCTGACTTGGAAGATTCCCTGAGCATCACTGCCCTTTCCTTACGTACTGCAAACCCAGGGAAGGGAGGTGGGGAACAGGCAGTGTCATAAGTGTCTGATATTTTGCATGGAGTTAAGGCTTGCACTCATTATTTCTCCTACAGAAAGCAGGCAGCCATTGAAGCCCATCCCCAGTGTCCTCAAAGTGTCCCTGTGCCAAGGGCAGGATTGCACCAACAGCATTTTTCCTCATGAAGCCTAATGAGCACCATCTTAGGGTGCCAGTTGGCACAAAGCTAGTCTCTTCCTACAGACTATGCAGGAGATTGGAAAATATTGGGACTTGAAGCCAACATCCTTGAGTTTCAATTACAGTTCTATATATTTTTAGTAATTAGTGTCATAATTAACTGGGAAGGTTATTTAGATTCATTGAGCCTCTGTTTTCTAAAGTGGGCTGTTCATATAGAACTGTAGAAAAACCAACCAAAAAAAGACATTGCTATTTAATACAAAAACCTAACTATAGGCATTTCAACTTTGTGTGGCTGACAGAATAACACTCTGAGGTGTTTAGAAAAATCCCTCAATTTGGTCTTGATGAGTCATTGGGGTCGCTAAAGATGATACCACTTGGGCAGAGCCTGGGCAGATGAAGACACTGGGCAACCAGGTGTCTACTCCCAGTAATGCATGAGGAATGCAGAGGTTCTGCAGGTCACACCCTAGATCAGGGAAAAGAGTTCCAGAAACAGAGAGAAGAGGGATTGAAGGAGGATTCATGGGGGTACCCCAAGGATGTGTAGGAGGCAGGGACAGGCCTAGGGGGAAGATTAAGCAGGGGTCCTTGCACAACAGTGGCCAGCAAGAGGAGACAAGGCAGTGGGGGCTGGAATTCTATTCTAATTGAGCCAATCATATGCCCCTGATGAAGGACCACCCTTTGTCTCAGGCAAAGGTGCCCCAATTAGCCACAGCCCTGGTCAGGGGACTACCAAGAGATGCCGCCCAGATGAGAAATCCCCAATCCAATCCAGTGTCAACTGTGTAAGTATTTCCTGCCCTGTGCCATCCTCTCCATACTTAACCACCTCCTCTAACATCCCTCAAACTTTCAGTAAATGCTTGCCACTCACAGCAGACTTTGTGTTCCTGGTGTTGTGGGAGGTTGCAGGAAGACAGATGGTGACAACCACAAGATGAAGCCAAAGGAAAAGAAGACGGCAGCCCAGGGAATGAGAAGCAGGCATTAGTGTCCAGGTTAACAAAAAGAAAGAAAGAGTCTGGGTAGAAAAAAAGATAATATAACCACCACCACGACTACCACCAAAACAAACAACCCAAATCCACGGACGTATTGAGGAGAGCCCTGGAATTTCTGTGTGGATCAGCTGCCCAGCCCACTTTGGGACAGTAAAGGTCATCAGAGTAACACTCCTCATACGGTGGCAGCAAGAATTAAATGCCTAACACAGAGGAAGCTTCTGGCTCACAGCCCTTCTCCGTATTTCAGACCTCTGCCCTATCTCTTTCCTATTCTCCCATGTGTCCTTTTGCTCCTTCACAGGGTTTTCTTTGCCCACGTTTTCTGGGCTCAAATAACAGGGGGAGTGAAAATGTACAACAATTAAGTTTTGATTTTCTAATCAACCAGACTGTTGGTCTCTTCTTAGAGACGTTGTGAAGGAAAAGTTATTCCCCTTACCCTCAAAGAAGCCTCAGATTAATTATAGATCCATAAGATAATACCTTCCAGTTTTTAAAATTTCCAGAAAAAAGATTCCATATTTTAAGGAAGGTCATTAACAGATTAATGTATTTTTCTATGTTGTATGGTTTTTCACAATTTGCAATGACCTTTTTCACCCTTTGAACCTACTTAATATTGTTATATTCTTACCACAAACCCTGTGAAGTGGCAAATGTCATTGGTGGGGCTCAACCCTAGGTCCTTGCACACAGCTGTCACTCCGCTACAATTGAGGTGGCACTTTTTCCAGATATGCCTCACCTTTAAACTATGTCCATTAGCCTCTCCAGCTTAATGAAAAACTGGAATAAAGCATGAAATTTAAAAAACAACAACAAAAAACAGCAAGCAAAAACCTGTGCATTTGGAGTGTCTCCATTTGCCTTCTGAGCCTCATTTGCCAATGTATCACCCTCTCCCTCCACCTCTGATACACCTGTGTGTCTGGCAATGTGGGGCCAGTCTACACTGGGTCTAACCATGGGCATGAGACAGTGAGGCAGTGATTTTGAGAAAATGGTCCTCCTTATTAAATCTCCTGGGGATATATATCAGAAATTTCTTTTTCTGGCAAATGGCTTTGTTTCCAAGCCTCTTCCATCTCCTAGAGGTATGAGTTCTCATTCACAGTATGAAGTCTTCAACGGTTCCATGGGCATCTACTATAATCAATGCAGGGTTAAGCTCTCCATTGGAGAAACCACCACAAGCAGGAGGCCCTTTTGTATTCTCAGAGAGCTTCAGATCTGGGTAGCATAAGAAGGCAAGCAACTAAACATTTCATGGCTGTGCAAAAATCAAAGAACTCTTCTAGATGACACAGAAGATGCCACGAGGTTTTAAAATGTCATCTCATCTTGCTGAGCTGCTAAGGAGAAGTTGCAAAATGTATGTGCCTTATGGTGCTTAAGGAGATACAGTCAATGTCTTTGCACCAACTGTTGTTTTTTCAGCTAAGAGAAAATGAAATCTGGCTCCATTGGCAGCAGCGAACTCCTTCTTGACCATAGCCCATGGGTTTCAGCAAACTCGGGATGGCCTTGACCTTTCCATCTAAGGAAGGAGGAAAATACTGATGACCACTTGCAATGGTCATTCTAGCCTCTGCCTGAGCATCCAACAGAATTAATTCCATCTCAATGGATTTGAAGACTGCAGGATGGTTGGATGATATGGTAATGAGAGCAGCTGAATAAATACAAAAATATCCCCAAATACATTTTTTTAAGAAACTCTTTCTTTATCTGAGTTCATCAAAAGGTAGATACACAGTAATTCAGGCCATATGCTTGCATTTTAGGCAAAGCAAATGATGTATATAAAAACTGAAAAAGAGTTTCTCTACAAGCAATTGTCAAAAAAGGGACCAAGAGGGAGGGCAGAAGGAGGGGAAGAGAATGACAGATTAAGTGTAATAAATGTACACAATTTGTCCCCCTAGCAGTGACCATCAGCATGTGTGAATGACTATGTATTATATCTGAGTGTCTGAGTATATCCATCTCGGTCTGTGTGTATGTAGCATGTATGTGGGGCAAGGGAGAACGTGTAATAGGGCTTAAGGGTGGGGTATGTGGGGGTGCCTACAGATGTGTGGGGCATGTATTTGTGAAGGATGTGGGGGGTACATGAATAAGGGGTATGGGGTTGTGGACATAGAGATTAGAAAGAGAATATATATGGGAGGGTGTGGGTGATGTGTGTGAGCTACAGGGGGGTTATGTTTACCAGGGTGGTGGGTGCAGGTGTGTCTGTGTGCCTACGGGGTACATGTATAACATGAAGGTGTGTGTATAAGGACTATCTGTGGGTACGGTGTACAAGAGCAGGATGGTGTGTTTATACAATCAAAGTGACATATGAGACCCTCTGAATAGCAAACCAAGCTTTTCTTTTCTTTTTTTTTCCCCTTTCCCTTTTCCTTTTTTATTTTTTTTATTTATTTTTTTATTTCAGGATATTATGAGGGTAGAAACATTATGGTTATGTTTTATGTCTTTGCCTCACCCAAGCGAGGGTTAGAGGCATGCCCTTCCCCTCTACAATGCTCCCCGTGTCCTTTAGTTGCGAGTTTACCCTCCGCAATCCCCCTAATCCCTGGAGAGAATTACTGCCATGTGAGCACCCTAGTGTTAATCAGTTAGTACCAATTTGATGACGAGTACAAGTGGAGCCCATTCTCCCGATCTTGTGATACCTCACTTCGGATAATGGGCTCAAGTTCAATCCAGGAAAATATAAGAGGTCCAAGCTTTTCTTTTGCCTCTGTGCCCTGCCCCACAGGAGTGGCCTCTCACAGAGATGCAAAGCCCCTGCCTGCCCTCAGCATTCAATCCCCTGGAGCTGCTTCTGAATCCGAACTGCACTTGGAATTCCACACCTGTGTCTCCTTTGCTGGGACCCAGGGGACTGATTTGCTGTGATTTATGTGACTACAAACCTTCATTTCCCCACAGGACTGATTGGGGAAAAATACCTCTGGGTCAGAATTTCCGCTAATAAATCATCAGGGTCACCATCATCATCACTGTCATTGTCATCATTCCCACACACAACACTTTGAGGTTTTCAAAATACACTCTTATACATCATCTCATTGCACCGCTACATAGTAAATAAGCTAACAATGCATTGTCCTTTTTGAAAGGTTAATTCTATAGTATAAAATCCAGCTGGATTTGCTGAGAGATTCATGCTAGTCGAGAAAAGACTGTGCAAAATCCTGGGCTGAGGAGAACTTAAGACCTTCAAATCAATATAGAACCTCTGGTCTTGACCAAAGCCTCAACACATTCACAGACCTTAGGTATTTCTATCCCTGCATGAAAATTCTTTTAAAATAGCTGCAATTTCTGTAACCCTTCCACCATCTTCCCAAAATGTAAAATTGCATATCCGTGGCATTTCTCTGGATGATCATGTAGATAAATATTACTCTTTTATTTTTTTTTTGCCTGTCGATATGCAAACAGACTAAGTGCAATGCTGCTAATGATAATAGTTAATAACAACACTGTGCATTCATTTTCTTGGATGGAGCCCCACAGAGAGCAATTTGTTCCACCATTTGTCTC
>NW_012144967.1:6250965-6251455 GCF_000956105.1 Propithecus coquereli
TTTTGGGATCTTATTCATAAATTCTTTGCCTAGGCCAATGTCTGTAAGAGTTTTTCCAACATTTTCTTCTAGAATTCTTATGGTTTCATGCCTTAGGTTTAAATCTGTTATCCATTGTGAACTAATTTTTGTGAGTGGTGAGAGTTGCGGATCCTGTTTCAGTCTTCTACAGGTGGCTATCCAACTTTCCCAGCACCATTTATTGAATGGGGACTCTTTTCCCCAGTGCATGTTCTTGTGCACATATGGAGTAACATTCATCAGGTGTCAGCCAGGAGGGAGGGGGGAGGAGGGGATGGGTAAATTCACATCTAATGGGTGCGGTATGCACTCTCTGGGGATGGGCATGCTTATATCTCTGACTGACTTGGGCAGTGCAAACACAATATATGTAACCTTAATGTTTGTAGCCCCATAATATTTTGAAATTAAAAAAATAATAACTTTAAAACAATCAAAAGAATGGCATTAATAATCCTTGTTCTTGATA
>NW_012144967.1:6251505-6254533 GCF_000956105.1 Propithecus coquereli
TTTGCATGCAAAGTTACTGCCTTGTGTGCCAAACCTTTGATATTGAAGGCAGAGTTCAGTCTGTTTACAGCAGGGGAGCCAATGGCATCTTACAGTTTCTCACGGTATTTTCTTCAAAGAGAGGAGAAAGGAAAATGTCCGCGAGGAGTGTACACTGCCTCTGTCGGTGCAGTGAAATTTTCTCAGACTGTAACGGAGTGAAAAGGTGGGAGGTTATTCAAATACACAGAGAATTCAGTTCTCACTTTCATGGCCCAGTGAGGTATGTATCCTTCTAAATGAGGAAAAGGGGTGATGAATATCCCCAGAGCCTGCATCTCAGTCCATCCAAGTCTGCACTGGAGGGAAGGAGAGCAGCTCTGACACTTCAAAGCAAAGTGGTCAGTTTGAAGCACCCATGTAGCTTCTGGCAAGCAAAATGTGGGCACAAAATGTAACAGAGCCCACACAGTCATGCCATCCATTCATTCGCTCACCCCCTGAGGAAGCCTTGGTTGAGAGTCCGCTGTTCTTAGAGTTACGGATCCAAAGATGACTATACCAGGCACTGCACACTCAAGCAGTTCATAGTCTACAGACAATTCCACCAATGATTAACAGAGGTTAAGTGCTTTAAAGGATGCTAAAGGAATACAGTGAGGAGCTCTGGGTGGAGCCTTAAGGATGGGGAAGGGCCAGAGTAGAGGAGCTTTCTTAAAGTCATGATATTTGAGCTGAGTCAGAAAGGCGGAGCAGGAGCTGTCCAGGCAGATGAGGACAACTCTCCATCTACAGGTAAGTGGTTCCAGCATACCTGCTACACGATGACGAAAGAGAGCAGGAGTTGGAACCTCAGGTCAAATGTTTCACACTGGAATCAATGAGAACACTGGCAGAAACCTGGCTGTTCACTGCTGCTTTGGAGAACTCCTAGTAGATGCTACATCACACACACACACACACACACACACACACACACACACACACGCACACACACCAATCGTGTCTTTTGCTTCCTCTTCCTAGAAAGCAGAGATAGTCTATTGTGAAAAAAATAAGGCAAGATTTCAGTCTGCTCTTTGAGAAAAAAAAGTCCCTTGCTTTTGTGTGTCTGTTGGTGCCAGTCCCAAGGGTGTGCAGCTGCATAATTCATGCTAGGTTTTCCTGGGAAACAAAATCACATAAAGTCTCTGTGAAATCTTGCATCACATTGCTTTCCAAGGGATTAAGCATCATCCTGTTTACAGGGGCATACATCTCTTCAGTTCCACAGTTTGCATCTGTCATATACATAAACTAGCTACCCTGTGCCAGCCACAGTCATAAGGAGACACAAATCTACTTCAGATTTAGGGTAGATGACAGATGCAACACCAAACTGGCATACAGAGCACAGAAACACAGAAGTACACAGGAATTCCCTGCTTTCCCTTCAGCAGAACTAATCGATTGGCAAGACTTTTACTCACAGTGACCATAACCTATGGGTACCACTTAATTCTAAAAGATAGCATCAATGTCAACCTTCCCTGCTCTTGCACCCAACTCAAAGCTCCTCATCCATCAAAGGCCAACTCAAGTCCTCATTGTCTTTGGTCTTTAAACCCTTTTTCTCTAAACTCCTATAACACTGAAAGTGTGTCATGCCCAATCTAGCCATACATTAAATTAGCCTTATTATTATTGCCTTATAAGGTATTATCTCGACCTCAAAAATAGATTTTAAGCTCCCTGAGGAAACAAAAGTAAAACTGTACCTTATAAAGTACCTGTATCCCTTGCATGGTTATGAAGGGTTGTTTTCCTCCCCAATTTCTAATGCCCTATTTCGATCTGCCTATCGGAATTCCCCAGGTGGATGTTCAGAGAGAACCATAACCTCAATACATTCAAAGTTGAACTCATTCTTCAACCAAAACAAAGTCCTCTTTACTGACCACCTCTTAAATCCTGACTCTTCCTCCTGTTAAACTGCTCCTGCTGACATAGACGACATTGTCATCTCTTTCTCTCTCTCCTCCCCTTTCTCACGTTCACTTTCCCATTTCCACAATTAATGCCATTACCTTGGGTTTGATCCTTATAATCTCCAATCAGGAAAACTGTAGAATCTTCTAACTGATCTGCACTGTGCTCTTCCTATTCAAATCCAGTTACTCATACAACTCAGTTAGATTAAACTTCCTGTGGCCTCCCGTGAATGGTGTCTCTCCTGTGGCTTCTCTCTGCCCACTTCATAAACTACATAAATTTCTTTACTTGGTGTACAAAACTCTCTAAAATCTGTTGCCCATCTTTCTGGCTATGTATTTTACTACTTCTCAACAAATTCCTTTTATTCTAGCACAACAATTTCTGCTGCCTGAGCCTTCTAGAGTGACATCTAAGTTCAGGACATTACTTTTGCGTGAACTCTTCTACCCATCTCTCAGAATTTGGCTCTGTCTTTAAAGTGTATTCAATATGCTATATAATCCATCAAAAATTAGGCAGTATGTTCCTTGCCGAGGATATTTTTAATTCAAGTGATATTATAACGCTCCTAATACATTAAGGCACTTTGCTAAATGTTGAAGGATTAATCTAAATAGCTCAGTTTCCACTGAGTAAGAGTTCTTTAAAGCATACATTACTCAGTTAATATCAGAAAAAAATGTCCTTGATGTGAAGAAAGTCATGGCTCTTAATACTGAAAAGCACACTGAATGATAAACAAACAAATTTATAAACAGTTTATATGAAATCCTGGTAAAACTGTGGAATTCCATGGTAACAATAGCAAATAATATCCAAAGAAATAAATGGAGGTCCCTTCAAAAAAAACAAATTTACACTTGGCCTTCCATCAACTGCACGAGATAATTAGTACAAATCAGAAGCAAATATGTTTGAAGTTTCAAGGGTGAATGATTGGACCCTAGAATTCCATTTGCAAATTAACATGTCAATGCAAGGGAGAAACAAAAGAAAAGAAAAAATATTTTGGCCATGCAAGAATGTAGATGACTTATCAAACCAAATCTGCTCTGAATCACTCAATGATACACTG
>NW_012144967.1:6258768-6270581 GCF_000956105.1 Propithecus coquereli
TTTCCCTATGGTGTCTCAAATAGGCAAAGGGAACAAGTTATGAACAACCATTCCTCCATCCCTTTGCTAAGCACTCATCTTCTGTGCAAAAACTCAAAGGCAATGGATTGATAATCATAGCCAATTATCTATGGAAAACCCTCAAGAAAAAAATGGCCCACAATGGACCTGACCTCTGACCATTTGCTGAAATGTTGATTAGTAGAATTCTGAACACGTGTAACAGAAATCAGGCAAGTTTTTCTTTTCCACACTAATCACACTGTGAAATTATGAACAAATCACGGCCTCACGATTTGCACAGTGGACCCAGTTATCTTTAAACACAAGTTCACCTCTTATGACTTCCATGGCATTGTTCTTTACTTTGTCAATATTAATATCTCAAGGCTATTGGCCCCAAATCAATTTGTTTGTAATCCAGCTAGATGATCATTGCAATATAACTGAATGAGCCGTAACACTCTGATAGGAAATTTTATGAGGTTCAAGTATTGCTGCAACACATAGATCAACTGAAGGTAAATTCCATTCATTTGCTTAAATGGGCAAAGAAATGTGATGCTGTTAATCATGGCCCATTTATTTAAGTACGGTGACAAGGCTGCTGGCTAACCAGGCTCTCTGCAGATGCCATACATAAGGGTTGGAATGAAGTTGGAGCTAAGTATTCAGATTCTGATACAAGTACTTTTTAAGTTGTAAACTGCCAAAACAAATTAGTAATTACTATTATTGTACAACAATCATCTGGAATCTCAACTGTGAGAAATGGAAAACCAGGCTTCCCAATTTCTTTAGGACAATTCTCTAGGGATTCTCTAAACAAGACTGTGACACCATCTGCAACAACATTCCAGAAAAATCTGTTCCATCTATTTATTTATCTGAGTTGATTCTAAAGCTGATATCATTTCTCTTTGGCCAGTCACTTGGTTTCTTCTCAGTTAATTAAGATAAGTTACTGCAAAAGCCTAGAGTGCAGCAAAAGTGCCCATGGGTGTGGGCACTAAACAAGATTAGAAAAATGAGCATTCGGAATGGCCATTTAATCTTGAAGTTACACTACAAGGAAAATGTCTTTTGTTCCCAAGTGATATTACACAGATGTCTATGAGGGATAATATAATAGATGGGGTAAGGAATGCAGAAGTGACTAAAATTAATGAAGTAGTTTCCACTGAGAGCCAGCTCTTTGACTTTAGATCCGATCTTCCCCTGTGGTATATGAGACTCGGGCACCTGCAGTAGAGTGGAAAGAAAGGGTATTTGGAGGCAGAAGCCTGCATCTGAGACTCTGGATAGGACAGTTTGCCCTCTTTATCCCTTGGTCCTCACCTATAAGGTACAACAGCAACATTGATCTTAAGAGTAGTTGCATGGATTAAACAAGATATCAAGTAAAATCCTTTATCAGTTGCATGATGCTCCTCAAATGGTTATGTTTAGAAATTGTGCAATTTGCAACAATGACCCAGTGTAATCTGTGATGTGAATGTGAATCCTAATACCAAGATCTTCTTGATACTCTAGTCAAAGGTAAGTTCGACATCCATTGAGAACGACCAGACCTGTGAGAAAAAGACAAATTCAGAGACCACTGAAAGGGAACATAGGCTCTCAGGCAGCCCTGTGCAAGGGAAGCAGCAAGCTTAGCAGTCTAGCGTGCTTTGCTCCTGAAGTCAGAGGTGAGCTCAGCTGATGCCTGTCTTGCTTCAGTGAACACCAAGGTGCCCCACCCCTGACGGGCAGTTTTTGGCCCCACTGTTTTCTTATTGATTCTTCCCTAGTTCAAATTCATTTCTCCCATGTTTTCTCATTTCACATCTTACTGCTTTTGTGAATGATCTGGCTGGTAAATTATTTAGTAAATCAACCATAAATTATTCTATTTTATCAATCTTACAACCGCTGAAGAAAACTGTTCAAAGCATTTCTCTCGGCACCTGTTTTCTCTGTACACGGAGCTCTATTCTCTACCACTAACCAAAACCTCACTATGGGTCAAAAATACAGAAAGTCTTTGAGATACATTCAACTTCAGCCAGTTACCAATGTGATATGAACTTCTAATAAAAAGGCCATGTTTGCTGTAAGTATCTTTTTTGGATAATAAATACACAGTAGTTATGTGACCTTAGCAAATTATTTAACCTTCTTTGCCTTAGTTTCCTTATCTTTAATACAAAGATATTAATAACATCTATCCCATAGAAATATTAGAAGAATTAAATTAATACATACTTGTAAAGGGCTTAGAATAGTGCCTGGCACATGATAAGGCTTATATAAGTGTTTGTTAAATATAGAAATACATTATTTGTGGGGAAAATCAAGTATAAGTCTAAAATAATAACCTTTTGGTGATGATGAACATATATTAAGTTCATATTGTAAAATTGCTGTCCAAGAGTAATTGGACCTTTTCCAGGAAAAACACACTTGCTTCTGGAATTCTCAGTCCTTATTAATGGTGTCACAATCTGCCGTATCCCAGCTGAAATTCCAGGTCAACCCCAATGACTGTTTCTTCTATACCCACATCTCAATTGCTATCTAGTCCTGTCACTTCTACCTAATAATTGTCTCTCAAACTCTCTGTACTGATTTGACCATCTCTAGTAGGGATAATAGGTCCTGTTTAAAAAGGGGTAATGGGCTGTGTGAGGGAAGTAACAAAAAACTAGAGGCATTTACGGTCAGCACTGGAAGCAAGAGAGTGGACAGAGGTTTGACATCTGGTCCAAAGGGCAGGGCTAGGGGATGTGGAGATTTGCAGAAAATGAATGAACAGAGCAGTAGCCTCATGTGAAGAGGACATCAGCAATAATGACAGTCACAAAATAAAGGCTCCATGGAGCAGACATTTCCATTTATTTAGCAATGACCATGTGCTACATACTATCCTAAGTGCTTTTTGTATATCATTTCACTTGCCTCTCATACCCACCATGAGAAGTTGATGTCATTACTCCCATTTTTCAAATCAAGAAAACTGAAGACTAGAGAGGTCTGGTATCTTGCCCAAGGTCTTACAACCAATAAATGGTCACACTGGGTTTTAAATCCAGTCTACTTGAGTCCAAAGTCATTTCTCTTCACCATTACGTTTTATCTTTCCAAAGATAAAACCAACAGATGTGGTCGTAGAAATGAGTCTTGAAAACTGGCTGACTAATTCTTCTATGACAGAGGCCAACAAATTTTTTCAGTAAAGGACCAGATAGCAAATACCTTAGGCTTTGCAGGCTATGTGATCTCTGTCACAATTATAGCAACTTGCCTCTCATAGCACAAAAGCAGTCATAGAAAATATGTCGGGAATGGATGTGGCTGTGCTCCACTAAAACTTTATTTATAAAAGCAGGTGATGAGTCAGATTTGACTGACAGGTGGTGGTTTGCCAACCACTGTTCTAAACAGCGTCTTCTTAACTAGGCTTTTTTGTCTCAGACCACACATACATTTGTCTCCTTTTATCCAACTCTAAAAAGGTCACCCTATGGTAATCAGCAGTGCCTGGTGGTATGTGTCTGATTGATATTTCATTGTAAGTTAAGTGTAGGAAAAGTTATGCTAATTATTTATTGTTTCTGCCCTCCCTCTATCTCATCCCCCCAGTTAAACCAAGCAAAATAATTGATTTAAAGCGTCATTAAAAATGTGGAAATTTCCCTGGGAGAATAAATTCTACATTTTAAAGTGCAGTGTGATATAATATAAAGAAAGAACATTCTATACCAGGAGTCCAATGGCCAAGAAACAAGAGTTCCTGTCTTAGCTCTGCCAGTAACCAGCTCTGTGACTCCAAAAGTGCCTTCACTTTTTGGGGCTCCATTGTCCCATCTATAAGTGGTGAAGGGAAAGTCTAGATTGGATATATAACTGCCCTCTGGAGGACATGCCCCCAACCACATGCCCCTGCACCGTACACCCCAACCGGTCCTGAGCAAGCAGTTCCCACAGACCCTCATCTGCCAATGAGTGGGATCATTTGATTATGGACATGATATCATTCTCTCCAAGGTCAGGAGATTGCAGCATAAATTTGGGGGATGGGAATGTGGGGGAGGGAAAAATTACATGTGCCCTGGGTGTTCACAGAATGCTCTAACATCATTATCATCACAACCCCAAAAATTCTGTCCATGCTCTTATTCCCAAAGGAGAATGGTAACTGTCACAAATTTTGTAAATCACTCACAGGGATGGCCCATTTGCTTATTTGGATCTGGCAGAGGTTTTGGCAAACCTCTTGCCTTCCCTCTCCTTTAAGAGATGAGAGAACTAGGTCCCCAGAGAAAAAAAAAGAGATTGACAGGGGTCACTCAGCTAATAAGTGATTGAGTCAGAAGTGGAGCACAGATACTCCTCAAAGTCCAGTTCTTCTAATCGTGCTGGCATTTGAACATTGACGCACCATATTACAGATTCTGTATATACACTGTATGTTATACTTCGGAGAATATTTGTTTTTATTTGAATTCCATGAACCTCTTTTAAACAAATTTGCTTACTAGTAAAAAGCAATTACTAGTACTGGGCAGAAAAAAGTAGTAGGGGTGAGAGGACAGAGTCTCAGAGCCAGGGACATCTCTGGATTAAGTCCCAGTTCTGTCACTTACTAGTTTATCTATCTTACAGGTTTGTCCATGTATTTATCTTCAGATAGCAGCAATTGCCACTGCAAGCATCTTTAAATGCAGAAGGTAGTAACAGTGGCCTACTGTGACCTTGAACAAGTTCACACGCTGTAGTGAATACTGTTGTTTGTTACCCAGATCCCACTGCAGGACCTAGGAATTCAACCTTCTAGCTGATGCAAGTGTTGGTGACTAAAAGCTCACAGCTGAGTTCCTCCCTAGGCTGTGCCTTCAGCCAATAGGAACTGCCTCAACCTGGGTTATACTACTTCTAGAAGGCAGCCCTCGCCCAATGAAGGGTCAATGCAGGAGTATGAAGGCTTCAATTTGGGACTTCTCAGAAAGGTCATCCCAACTTCAGAGCTCCCATAGGATTGGCTGTATCTTCTGTTGAAACTTCAGTTCAATTCCTCCCTCTTCCCAATCCATCTTCCCTCTCTCCTAAACAAGTGTTTCTTCCTGAGAAATATGACATGCAGCATTGCTCAAACACAGTTTTCTAGCCTGTCAAATAAAGATGATAATTTCTACATCACCAATTTGTCATAAGGGTCAAAGATAATACATTAAATACCTACAAAGCTCCTGGCATACGGTGAGTGCTCAGTGAAGGTAGTTTTCATCTTTATTGCTATTGGTAATTTTTTGTTACTGATTATATCACCTATGTTACAGTCCCACAGCATGATCTCTACAGCAGACACTACATTAAAGGTCCAACACGGGAATTCAAATGAGCTCATCATTTGACTGTATTTTTTATTTAGTATTCCAGAAGAAGTTTTAAATGTAAGCATGAGCTATCAGTGTTAATGGCTATATTCATGATAAAAATATCAACACAAACAAGAATGTCAAAAGTTGAGATTAACTTTATTTTCTAGAATTCCAGAGGTCTAGTGGAGAGGGCTTGCCTGGACAGGAGGGGTTGCTTTGCAAGGAGAAAAGCATTGTAGGGGATTGGACTCTACTCCCCTGAGTGGGGTATGTCACATGGCCAAATCCGGAGCTTCTGGAAGGCAACAGAGGAGGATGGTGGACTCAGGGAGGGCACAAGAGGCTGTGAAAGTAGGATGCATTCTTTCACAACCTCAGCTTCACCCATGCATGTATACGTACCACGCACTAACCGATATGCACAACGGGAGCATGACGTAGGATGCACTCTCTAACAGTGATCTACATATCTTCAGTAAAGCTATTGAATCCAAAAAACCACACATGTGAGTGGATTTCTTCAGCAAAACAGAGAAGAGACAGAGATCTGTGAACTGAATTGCATAGGGACAAACGGAGACGGCACATAACGATGGAGGAGGATAATAAATAAAGAGAAACACAAGAAGAGGTAACTTGGAATTTGAAAAAAAAAAATGGATGAAGTCCTTGAAATGGCCAAGCAGAGAAAATTGGACATTTGAGCCAAAGGCACCAAAATCTCTAGGATGTAGAGTAGCTGCCATGATACGTGAATTACATTTGGAGCTTTTCCAGTAATTTTGAACCAAGACATACTACCATGCTGCTACTCAGGAGTAAATCCTCAGCCCAGAACTGAGCCAAGAGAGTACCCTTGTCACAACTGCCCTACAGGACAAAACAGGCTGATCATTTTGGGGCAGTGTTAGCCCTTGAAATTCTTTTCCATGCTTAGTGGAAATCATGGAAAGAACTCTAGGATTGGCATCGTGGTCTTTTGAGATGCACTGTTTGAAACTGGAGAAATCAGAGGGAGAAAAACATATGCATTGTTGGTAATGTAAAGAAGTCCAGGGAACTCTGGCGGAACAGCCAGCTCAGGAGGATCCTGGAAGTTAGTGACCAAACCCAACCTCTAGACTAAAGGTCCATGAACCATTAAGTCAACCGTTAAAAAGAGGTTAAGGTTTAATAATAAAGTAGAGGTACCTGACTGACTAGATACCAAGACAGATTGCAAAGCTATAGCAATAAAAAATTAATAAAAATATCATGGAACTGGTGCAAGAACCAGGCCAATCAACAAGAGAAAAAGATTCACGAATATAAAGGAACATAAATACATGATAAAGGTAGCTCCAAGATCAGCAGGGAAATGATGGACTGTTTAAAAGATGATTTGGAAGAAAACTGGCTCCCAATATGGAGAGAAATAAAATTGGATTCCTTTGCCTCATAAAAATGTAGGCTCCAGATAAATTAAAGATCTGAAAGTGAAGATAAAACTATACAGTTAGTAGGAAAAATATGTGGGAGAATATCATTGTGAACTCAGAGCAGAGAAATGAATTTTTAAACAAAAGTTCAAATACACAAAACTTAAGGCAAAATTCATAAATTTTTAATTACATCAAAAGGAAGATAGCAAGGACAAAGTTAATTGGAAAACAAGACAGTGTGTGAAATTATCTTCAATGTCTAAAATCAATTAGACATAACATCTGCAACACACAAGGAATGCCTAGAAATCAACAGGAAAAGGATAGAAATCCCAATAGAAAAATGGGCAAGGAATATGAACATGAAATTTGCAAAAGGAGAAAGCCAATGAAAAAGATTTACTAAGCACTTGAAGAGATGCTCAAAATCATTAGTAATTACAGAAATAAAGCAATGCAAATTCAAACAGTGCTGAGATATCACTTATACCTATTACCATGTCAAAAATTAGAAAGGTGGATAACATCAAGTATGTGACATAGAATCTCTCATGCATGGCAGGAGGGAGCTTGGACTGGTGCAGCTGCTCTGGAGAGCAATCTAGCATTCTTGGTCACCTTGAGCACGTGCATAACCACTGACCCAGTAATTCACCTAGGTGTATATTCGCCAAGAAATTTCCATAGATCCATAAGGGGATATGAACACTGATAATCATTCAATGCTATTTGTGGAAGAAGAAAGTAGGAAGCGACTGGTATATCTAACACTGGGACAGTGACATGAGATGTATGGTGGATGCATCTGAGTGTTACACAACAGTTAAAAGCAATAGATTAGACAGTAACATGAGCAAATCCTAAATATAAAATGGTTAGCGAAAAAGGAAAAGCAAGTGACAGAATGAGATATACAACACAAATCAATTTATACTGATTAAACATTCATGTGAATCATGTCATTATGGGATTACAAACTAAAACAACAATGAGATAACATTACACACTTATTAGAGTGGCTAAAATCTAAAAACTAACAATATTAATTGTTGGCATGGATACAAAACAACAAGAATTCTCACTCATTATGGGTGGGAGTACAACAAAATAGTACAGCCGCTTTAGAAGACAGATTAGCAGTTTCTTACAAAGCTAAACATAGGCTTACTGTATGATACAGCATTCACACTCCTAGGTATTTACTCAACTGACTTGAAAACTTATGACCACACAAAAGGCTTCACATGAATGTTTATAGCAGCTTTGTTCACAGTCAGCAAAAAATGGAGGCAACTAAGGTGTCCTTCAATAGGTGAATGGATAAACAAACTATCGTATATTCACACAATAGAATATTATTCAATGATAAAGTAAGTATCAAGCTTTGAAAAGACATGGATGAATTTTAAATTTTAAATTCATATTGCTAAGTGAAAGCAGTCTGAAAAGGCTATATACCGTATAATTCCAATTATATGAGATTCTGGAAAAGGCAAAACTATAGAGATGGTAAAAACATCAGTGAATGCCAGGGAGTTCAGGGGTTGGTGGAAGTAAGAATAGGTGAGACATAGCAGAATTTTTAGGACAATGAAATTAATATGATGAATATAAGACACTGCACATTCATCAAAATCCACAGAACTTCATGGCTCAAAGAGAGAACCTTAATGTATGAAAATCTGACTCATTTAGAAGATCGGGGAATCCCAGGATTCAGACTGTGACAAATAAAGGTAACAGTGACAGAATTCTGTGACAGAATGCAGACTGTGACAAATAAAGGTAACTATATTACAAGCATAAGAAGCAACCACACTACGGGGGTGGAAGAAAAGGTAAGGACCTAAGCAACTTTGGAAATGAAGTCTGTAAAATTAAAAGCAAAAGACACTGTATATAAGAACTGTACTCTAGTTGATAGAGTTGTTTTCCATGGGGTGGTTATTAATAATCCTGATACTGCAATATATGTATACTGGAATAGGATAATTAAATATAATAAGTGGATGGCAGATGGTGGGAGTCAGGTTTTCCACTGTTGAATGGGAGGTTATAGACATGCAAGGGGAAGCAACTCAAATGATCCACATGATAGCGTATTATAGGTGGAGACATCAATATGAACTCATATTTAGCTTAATAGAGATATTTATGTGGAACTATTTTGTATAGAAGTATTTATATATGTTTATATTTACATATTTACAAAAATATGTGTATGTGAATACATACACACATATATTTCCTTGCTCTACCAACTGAGAGGGGCTAGAAGGAACAACAGCCCAGTAGCAACATGCACACCTAGTGCCAAGATTTTGGTTTGTAATATTAATGCTATTCTCAATAAAAAGAACTGGGAATCCTTGGAGAAATGGCTGATTCCAGGATTGGGGCAGGGAATCTACAACTTTAACCCGGAGTACCTTGTGGTGCCAAAAAGGAAGGAAATGGGAAGGCGGGGAGTGAGACAGAGAGACAGAGAGAGATAGCGAAAGGACAAGAAACCAACTAAAAGCATGCCAGAGGCCAAAGCTGAAGCAATTTAACTTGAGCAATAAAATTAACTAAGTAATATTGGATTATAACCCAAAGTATAAAATAAATAGCCATGAATCCATACTGATATACATAAATGATTAAACAGATAAATAAAAGTGGGGAGAAGACACCGACCTCTCCTGAAAAGAATTCCAGATAGTTTCTATAGATAGTACCCCCTCGAGGAGGTAGAGCACAGCGCCTCACTCCTCCGGCGGGGGCTGTACACAGCTGTGCATTTCAAAGACTGTACAGCAAGGAAAGGCAGAGGGTGGGGAAACAGTGACTTGATAGTGAAGAAAGCTGACAATACTACCTCTGCCGAGTGATCAAGGTTAACGTCAACAGTGACAAGTCATGTTGACAGTGGGTACCCTTGATGAGATGTGATGAGAAGGACTTTACCTCTCCGATCTTCCTCCCTAAAACTCGTATCTCTAGTCTAATCACAAGAAAAACATCAGACAAATCCCAAATGAAGGACATTCTATGAAAAACCTGACCAGTACTCCTCAAAACTACCAAGGTCATTAAAAACAAGGAAAGTCTGAGAAATTGTCACAGCCAAGAGGAGCCTAAGGAGACATGACGACTAAATGTGATGCAGTATTCCGGATGGGATCCTGACATTAGATAAAAACTAAGGATATCCAAATGCACTGTGTACTGTATTTAATAACAACATATTGATAATGGTCGATTCATTGTGTCAAGTATACCATGCTGAGGTAAGATATTAATAGGGCAAATAGATGTGAGATATGTGGGAATTCTCTATAGACTCTTTGCAATCTTTCTGACAATCTAAAACTATTCTAAATTTTTTAAAAGAATTTAAATACATGCAAACAAAATAAAAATACACATTATGCAAGAATGCATATGAAGAAAAAGATCTAACACATGCACACCAGAAGGTTTGCCTGTTTGACTAGGGGAAGAGAGTAGCAGCAGGTTCTAGAAGGCAGGAGAGGAGAGGCAGGGTTAACTTACCTGTTAGGTACAACAAACACAGTGCCTTAGGCTCTAGATACTTTTAGGGACCCATGAAAATATTTAAGTTTTATTTTAAATCAGAATAAAACTAAGAACTTTTTGGGATGATTAAAAAGTTTTAACTTGTTTTTCTCTCACATCAGAAAAAAATAAAATTTTAGGAAGCACAAAAATCTATTATGCTAGGAGGGACCCACAAAGACAAAAGTGACTAAGGCTCACAAAAGTCATGATGTCTCCTTAGGAAAGAAAGGGTGGAGAAGGAGTGGGAATTGCCATAAACCAGGATAATAATGTTCCATAAACTGAGAAGATGACTAGCTCAACCCTCTGCCCCTGAGGCAACAAATCAATCAAACTGACTAACAACTAATATTCTCACAATTGAAAGGAAATATCTGAAAAAGTCAGAGTTATCCTGAGAGGGGATGAAAAAGGAAGTGGCAGTTATGTCTGAGAGGATGGCCTCCCTGGGCACATAGCTCTTGCGGGGCCATGAAGCAAGCATTGAGGACCCTGGCTGACACCTCACCACATGCAGCCAGTGCTGGAGGGAGTGACAGACACTACATTGATTTACTGGTGTATGGTAGTGCCTAGGTGTCACCATTTTTAAGAGGACCCCCAGGTGATTCTGCAATTCAGCCATGGTTGAAAGTGTGCCACTGAACCATTTTAAGAGTGGCAATGCAAATTAGTCAAATTTTGTAAGTTTCAGCATTTGGAGTATGATGTGGTCGCATGACCACCAATGCAGCCTTCTTGGCAGACAAGTGTCCAGCAACCCTGAAACAGATAAAGAAGACTACAGAAAGGTATGCACCAAAGAGGGTGAGAAAATAAAAACATTAAAAGCCTTCAATTACGTGTTAACACTTGTAGCAAATCACTCCACACGGTGCTTAGAGTCCAGCGGGGACAGTCATGCCACATCAGAGCAAATCAGTGGGGTGACCATTTACAGCAAAGCTGAGGAACCTCAAATCCTCTCCAACCTCTGAGGTCATTTCCAGGGTTGAAGCAAGAAAGAACAGAAATTGGCTGCTCTCAGGGACCCAAACTGAACAGCATAGGACCAATATCACAAGGCACGTTTGGGGAGAGAGGGCTGCTCCTGGAGCAACTCAGACCTCTGAGGGCAACCCCCTCCCCAACCCACAGTCTTCTCAAAAACAGCCCCTTGCTCTGGCTGGAGTTGAAAACCACAGATTTACTTTCAATAAGGCAGCCTTAATGAGAAGCAGGACCTAAGGACACATGCTCCACTGTTAATGACTCTTTCAGCTCAAAGGTGGTTTAGTACAAGGACCTCGTTTACAGTGATGCACTCTCTCCAGCTTTTTTTATTTCAAGGAAGAGTCCTGTAAGTAGATAAGGACATGTATTAATATAATATCAGACACATGCAGATTAAAGAAAAGAAAATATGCTCTAAGAATACATAATTCTTAGCATAAGTGGATTAAAGAAGAAAAATATTCAAAAATAAAGT
>NW_012144967.1:6272282-6283119 GCF_000956105.1 Propithecus coquereli
ATATTATATTATATTTACCCATCTTGTGATGATGTGAGATATAAAATGTCTACATGATGAGATGAAGTGATGCAAATTGCGCAGGCATTGTGACATAGGGCTAGATTAGTATTGTTGACCTACTGCTGATCCCTCGGAAGGAAGACCATCTGCTTCAGGTGATCTTGGATCACTGAGCCACGATGATGTCAATGGTTGGATGCCAGCAGCAATGTTGATGACTACTGGGTGGGTAGCATATACATTGAGGGTATGCTGAACACAGGGACGGAACTGAATGGTGTGAGATGTCATCACACTACTCCAAATGGCACACAATTTAAAACTTGTTTATTTCTGGAATTTTCCATTTGATATTTTCAAACCACAGTTGACTGCAAGTAGCTTAAACTATAGAAAGTGAAACCATGGATAAGGGAGGACTCAATAGTTTTCTCTCCTTCTGTCGGTTATCATTTCATTTTCCTGATCAGGTCCCTTGAAACACAAAAGTTTTTAATTTTGATGATACACAGTTTATCTGTATTTTTCTTTGTTGCTTATATTGATGTCATATCTAAGAATACATTGTCTAATCCATACCACAATTTTTTAAAAATGAATTGCATGTAGTTGGCATAGTTAAGTAATTTTTCAGAAAGATTGATTTCCTGGCTGCACGGTCTCTCTTGCCATCCTGTCTGCCCTTTTGCAGGTAAACGGTTAGCTGTCCCATCAAGGGAGCCTTAGGCAGATGCAGCAGAATACAGATCTTTCAGGGGTCACAGAGCTGTAGATGCAATCTGAACAAACAAATACCATTATAGCATCTATCAGGAAATTGGCACTCCTTGTTTCTTAGATATGCCTGTGATAAAATTCCTAGTGAAAAATAATCCAACAGACTAGAAAAAATTGAAATTAAAAAAAAATACAAAAGATCAATGAAACAAAAAGTTGGTTCTTTAAAAAGATAAACAAAATGAACAGACCACTAGCTAGATTAACCAAGAAAGGAAGAGAAAAGATTCAAATAAGCTTAATCAGAAATGAAAAAGGAGACATTACAACTGATACCACAGAAATACAAAAGATCATCCTAGACTACTATAAACAACTCTATGCACACAAACTAGAAAATCTAGAGGAAATAGATAAGTTTTTGGAAACACACAACCTCCAAAGCTCAAATCAGGAAGAAATAGAAATCCTGAACAGACCAATATTGAGTAATGAGATTGAATCAGTAACAAAAAACCTCCCAACAAAATAAAGCCCAGGACCAGGCGGATTTACAGCCAAATTCTATCAAACCCATAAAGACGAATGGTACCTGTCCTGCTGCAACTGTTCCATAACATTAAGAAAGAGGAATCCTCCCTAACTCATTATATGAGGCCAGTGTTATCCTGCTACCAAAGCCAGGAAAGGACACAATAAAAAAAGAAAACTACGGACCAATATTACTCATAAACATAGATGCAAAATTCCTCAACAAATACTAGCAAATCTAATTCAACAACACATCAAAAAAATAATTCACCACAATCAAGCGGGTTTCATTCCAGGGGTGCGAGGATAGTTCAACATATGCAAGTCAATATATGTCATTCACCACATAAACAATTAAAAATAAAAACCATATAATCATCTCAATAGATGCTGCAAAAGCATTCCATAAAATCCAGCACCCTTTCATGAGAAAAACACTTAACAAACTAGGCATAGAAGGAACGTACTTGAAAATAATAAAAGCCATAGATGATAAACCTACAGCCAATATCATATTGAATGGGATAAAGTTGAAAGCATTCCCCCTAAGACCTGTAACAAAACAGCAATGCCCACTTTAATCACTTCTATTCAAAATAGTACTAGAAGTCCTAGCCAGAGCAATCAGGCAAGAGAAAGAAATACAGGCCACCCGAATTGGAAAAGAGGAGGTCAAACTATACATGTTTGCTGATAATATGATCTTATATCTAGAAAAGCCTAAAGATTCTTCCAAAAGACTTCTAGAATTGATAAATGAATTCAGTAAGGTCTCAAGTTACAAAATTAGTGTACACAAATCAGGAGCATTTCTGTATACTAATAACAGCCAAACTGAGATATCATCTTACCTGGGTCAAAAGGGACATTATTCAAAATTCAAAAAACAACGAATGCTGATGTGGTGA
Source organism: Propithecus coquereli (assembly GCF_000956105.1). NCBI lineage: Eukaryota > Metazoa > Chordata > Mammalia > Primates > Indriidae > Propithecus > Propithecus coquereli. Next base: position 6,274,442 of record NW_012144967.1, read on the forward strand.
AAAGGGAATGCTTATACATTATTGGTGGGACTATAAATTAGTGTAACCCCCTATGGAAAACAGCATGGAGATTCCTCAAAGAGAAGTAGATCTACCATTCTATCCAGCAATCCCACTACTGGGGAACTATCCAAAGGGAAAGTAGTCATTTTATGAAAAATACACCTACACCTGTATGTTTATCATAGCACAATTCACAACTGCAAAAATATGGAACCAAGCTAAGTATCCACTAACTGATGAGTGGATAAAGCAAATGCACACAGGTGTACATATATGTACATACACACACACACACACACACACACACACACACACACCATGGAATACTACTCGGTCATAAAAAAGGATGAAATAATGTCTTTTAAAGCAACTTGGATGGAATTGGAGGCCATTATTCTAAGTGAAGTAACTGAGGAATGAAAAATCGAATACCACATATTCTCACTTATAAGTGAGAGCTAAACAATGGGTGTGCGTAGCCATATACAGTCATATAGAGTGACTTAACGGACACTAGGGATTCAGAAGGGGGAGTATGAGAAATGGGTATGGGATGAAAAGTTAGCTATTTTGCACAGTGTACACTATTCAGGTGATGGGTAAATTAAAAGCTTAGACTTCTCCACTATGCAATTCATCTATGTGCTAAAAAACCACTTGTGACCCCTAAATCTACTTTAATAAAAAATGAAAACAACGACAAAAATAATAATCATCTGAACTCACTGAGCACCTGTTTCCTCTATATGTTCCTACCATGGAAAATCAAAATGACTGGCTCCTTCAAACAAATTTTATCTCCAGCCTGCCAAGTCTTCATCTTGAGAACACTGGAACTGGTTTTATACATTCAACACTAGATGGACTTTTCTATAAATATACCAATCATGAAAATGATGTTGCAATGTGTAATAATGCTTATTAAATAACATTAGGTAAGGAAAAGAGAGTAATTTGTAAATGTGAGAAAGATTGGAAGGAAATACATCAAAACACTAATGATCATTGCACCAATGCTGGGAAAATAGCTGCCTTTTTAATTTTATTTGTACTTTGTAAATTACTCAAGCTAAATAAAATATGAACTTTATTCACTTTCATTGAAAACCATTTGTGACCAAGTCCCAAACTCTGTTCAGTAGATTTTCCAAGTGTTTGCCCAGACACACTCCACTATCAATATCATACTGAATGGGATAAATCAACCATTTGTTGATTCCCAGATCTCAAGTTCTTCCTGTGATATTTTTATGCCTTTGTTCATGATGTTCCCTTGGCCCCTAATGCTCTTCCCTCTCACCTCATATTGGCAAAGCATTACTCATCTTTCAACATCTAGTTCTGAAATCTTGCACTATCTCCTAAATCCTCCAGCTAAAAATAATTATTCTCTCCTCTAAGGTGATTTGTTTACAACTTTGCTCTTATCATACTTCTCTTTTTTACCTTGCCATTATAGATAAAACTGTGTTTGACTTATTTTCCGTCCTAGGAATAGAAGCAACTTAGCGGCAGTGTTTAGGTCATAAATATTTTTTATTTTCTCCCAGTCCTTGGTAAACGTTTGTGAAATTAACATGGCCATAGAGTAGCATGATGGCATGTGAAAATTAGCAAAAAGAACACAGAAAGCCAAGTGGATGTCATAGGGAAATTATGACCATCTGACCTTCTGCAAAGGAACTTCTGGTTCCTGTAATACAGGGCAAGGGGGGCTTTGACTTTGTGGCTGTAGGGTCCAGGATGACCACTGTTCATCCTCAACTTAAACTACAATCAGAAAGAAGCCCAGTCTGCAAGCAAATCACCTCCCTCTGACAGCTGGCCAGAAGCCTTTTCTCAAGCCATCCCCAGATGTTCCTGCTAGTGGAAAGTTTTCTGCTGATAATGATAAAACTCCTAAGTGTTTCAGAATGAGATAACACTTGTAGCTTAGAATGTGCTTTCCTATATAACAGCTTATTTATGATACCTTACCAGGTACCATTACTACCATCCACAGCTGGTAAGACTGAGGGCAGTACAAACTGTGCCTTCCCCAGAGTCCTGTGTCCAGCCCTTGTCGTGGTCAGTACTCAAGCCTAAGTCATCCGACTCCACACTCAGTGTTTCCTCTGCTTTCTCTTATTCATTGCCTTCAAAAAAGTCTTGAGAAATGGAGAGAGGTCAGCACAAGCTAAAGTGTCATTCAGAGGACCAACCCACACTGGAACCAAGAAAGAGCAAGGACAGAAGTAGTAAGACATAGTTCCACCTTTCTCCCTCTCCTCACTCAAGAGACTTGTAAATACAAATTATAGCTTCTAGTAATGAGCAAAGAGTAGCCCCCTTACCAATTTAGATGGGCTCTACCTCTTAGATTTCAATTAATACTGTGTGGGATAATCTGAGTAACAAACATATTGAAATAGTGACACATTTTCAGGCATTGGATCTCAGAAAGGTGGTAGGTCCATAAAAGTACATGAATGAATTTTCTGAAATCATCTGTACTATGGTCTTGTGGCAAACTGAGTTTTTATTCATTCACACACTCATTCCTTTAAGAAATGTCTATTGGGAACATATATTTAATATGACGTGTCAGACACTGGACAGCGTCTCAGGTGTACACAAAGCTCCAAGAAGTTCACGGGCCCCAGTGTAAGGACCCTTATCTAGAAGATGCAAATATCCTGTCCTTATTGAAGTAGAAAGAAGAAGGGATTAATATGCCCTGATGACAAATAACAGCTTCATAAATTAACAAATAGGCTTCTCAACTGGCAGTCTAATCTTCTGGAATCAGTTTATTTACATAAGTGATTCTGAACTGAATTAGCTAATAAGCCGTCTTGCAGAGCTATGATTGAATTGGCTTCAGGACAGACACCTTTTGTTGCAAGAAGGAATTAGTTCAAAGCACGAGTGCCCAGCCTCTTCCCCCTCCCCCAGCAGAATTTCTTTTCTGTTTGACTTTAAATTATTCCAGATGCCACCATCTAAAATCATGTGTATTGCAATTGATGTTTTAAAGCCAATCCAGTTGTATCTACACAGAACCAGAGCTATAACATTGCTGTCGGCAAATATCTGGCCTCCAATCGATAATCACCAGCAGGCACATATAGTCATTTTTACAGAATGGAATAGTCTATCCCTGTATTTCACCTCCAGGACTTGTCTTGTTATGCTGAATTAAAAGCAAACATTACATTGCAGACTTCCTCCAAAAGCTTCCCTCCCACCCTACCCCCACCAAATGCTCCCCAAAGAGATGCACCTGTGGTACAAATTTGGTGGGAGTGAGCCAGAGGCTTGGCTGATGAGAAGTTAAACCGGAGAGACAAAGAAGCATGAGGGAGCCCCGAGAAGGTGGAAAAATACCAGGAGTAACCTGGATAGAAGAGGGCAGGCCTGAGTCCACATGCATCAGTGATCATCTGGAGATCCAGTCAAGGAGAAGGGCCGACTCGGTGACCCTTCAGAGAAATGGGAACAGGAGTCTGGGGCTCACATTTGCCAACGATCCATTCTGGGTGTGGTTCAGCCTGGACAAAGTGGTAGGGACACTGCGATAAAGGTCAGTCAATCCCACGATGAGGACAGAATGTGAGTAAAATTAAGAAAATCTTCCGTTTAAGATCATTAGGTAGAGAGAGATGGACTGATTTGGCAAGAGCTAGATTTAGAAAAGAAACAGGCGGCTCTAGCATGAAAGCATCACTTTTTAAGATCCAGCCTAAACTGGACATGGCTGGTCTTTAAATCCAGTTGAATGCAATTTATAACCTACAGATACCACACTGGAGTCAAGGGGCTTTGTTCATTCAAGACAAATGGCCAGAGAGAATGGCTTCCAATGCCCCATGCAAAGCACTGGATTTGCTACAAAAATACGCCAGGTGCCAGGTAAAGATTTACAGATTAATTTTATATCTGCTAGAAAGGACATATCAATCCAAATGATTCTTCCCTAAAGTTCTGATCCACTCCTATTCACGTACCAAACAGGGAGGAATTACAAATAAAATCAATGTCCTTTTTTTATTTAAACCTAGGTATTTTAGATTTCTCTTAGCTCTTCTTGATCCAATTCTCTCATCCATATCATGGCAGCTATTTTATGTTGCCTTGCTTAATACACACCCTCTTTTTGGAAGTTATAAAGCAAAATACTCAAATCCACAACCTCCTTGGTAGGTAGGAATGATCATGTAACTCAGGTACTGACAATAACATATAAGGAGAAGTTCCTGGGGAGGGTTATGTCATTCTTGAACCCTGAACTACTACCTATCTCTAGACTTCTTGCAACATGAAAAACATTAACCTGTTGGTTATTTCATTTATTATCAGGTTTTATATACCATGTAGCTCAATATATTTCAAACTGTTATAATCTCTCGTCAACTCAGCCTTCTATAACACAACACCATAGACTGGATGGCTCAAACGACAGAAATTTATTTTCTCATGGTTCTGGAGGCTGGAAGCCCAAGATCAGGGTGCTGGCAGGGTTCAGTTCTGGTCAGGGCTCTCTAACCGGCTTTCAGATGGCCACCTTCTCACTGTATCCTCATGGGGCAGAGAGAGACAGTGCTAGCTCTCCGGTGTCTCCTCTTATAAGGTCACTAATTTAGGGGGAACACAAACATCCAGTTCATTGTATTCATTTGTGGTGGTTAATTTTATGTTTCAACTTGTCTGGTGCCCAGATATTTTGTCAAACATTATTCTGGGTGTGTCTGTGAGGGTGTTTGCGGATGAGATTGACATTTGAATCTGCAGACTGAGTAAAGCAAATGTCCCTCCCTAATGCGGGTGGACCTGCCTCATCTAATCAATTGCACACCTGAATGGAAGAAAGAGGCTGAGTAAGAGGGAATTCTTGCTACCTGACTGCTCCGACTGGGACATTGGTCTTTTCCAGCCTTTGGACTAGGACTGAGACATCAGCTCTTCTTAGGTTTGGGGACTGAAACTACACATCAGCTCTCCTGGGTCTTCAGCTTGCTGACTGCAGATCCTGGAACTTCGAAGCCTCCACAATCATGTGAGCCAATTCCTCATAACTAACTCACTCACTCACTCACTCACTCACTCACTCACTCACACACACACACACACACACACACACACACACACACACACACACACACACACCCCGCCCCCTCCCATTAATTCAGTTTCTCTGAAGAACCCTGACTAATACAGAGAGGCTTCAAACACTACATAAATACAGACACATTTTAAAAATGGTTTGTTGGGAGCCAGTTCGGCTTATGATTAAATTCCAAGTTAGCCCTAGGAACAAGTGAGAATTTTACTTTAGTATTTAGTGATAAGAAAAACTTTGCCTGAGGACATGGTACATTTAGTATACTGGTCATAAGCTTGATCTCTGAAATCAGATGTAGATTTGATTCAATACCCTGCCATGTAGAATGTAATAAATATTGAGATTTTTATTTTCCTTTCTGTGAGTCATTTTCCTCACCTGTACAACAGGGACACTGTCTGCCCCATTGAGCTACCAAGAAAGCTTAGAGGAATTCTCTGTGTGACAATGACCATGTTCACATTAACATATAATTTTGTTGTTTTCTTGATCCTGATTTTTAAAATTCTATTCAGTTGACCTTGTTCTTCAAATTATTTAAGGAAATATGTAGGCAATGATTGAACAGGTAAATATGCCTTCCTATAAATGCATTTTGTTGAGTTGGTATAATATATTGTTTGGTGACCAAGAATTCCTGGAAGAGTCCTCAATTACCATTTTCACATTATTTCACATAAGAATAATTTTTTTCATATTGCTCAAAATGCCCCATTTGTACAACTTAGCACCCACAGCTCCAGTAAGACTATGAGGATGGATTATGCTTTACACAGCTTTCAGTTCTTTACCTCTTCACTAAACTGAAACCCCAAGTCTTTCTTCTAGGCTACAATAACAGAAGGGATTCATTCCAAATCCCAAATGTACCCCCACGTAATTTTTTTTCTAAATATTTCTAAGTCATCCTGAAAAAAACACCTTTTGAAACAGCATGGCGTTCCTGCTGTCAATACCGTTTCAGGACCATTGCTTCTTGAAGTCAAAGGAAGTTACCAGAGAGGGTGTCGGCAGGTGGGAAAGAAGAAGAATAGGTGGAATAAGATAAAATTCTGATGACCTAACTCAGGGAGTACAATTGGGTGAGCTTTCCAATTATAGCAAGCCATGAAAGAGGCAGTCCCCAAAGCAGTTTATCAACATTTTTTATACCAAAGTAATGTGCTTGGGGATTTCTCTTTGTGATTTGCAAAGAGATCAAACTTAATTTAAGCAGTGAGTAATTCTAGTATTTCCAAATACAAAAGACACTTTCTCGCCTCCCACAACAATATCTAAAGTAGACCCACCACAGGTAGAAATGGCCCTGGCATGCAGCGGGGATCATTATTTTCAGAGACTACTGGCCACCTCTTCAAATACAGGATTTCAAAGCAGCAATTCCTAACCACACAACGCAAAATTTCTAGCTCTGCTTTTAAGTTACTTTCTATTTGTTATCATCCAAGCAGAAAGCCTAAAATAAATCACTCCGGTTATTTACCTGACTTCTGTTCAGGAGAGAAAAGATGTGTAGTCAGTTAACCCTGCACCTCCTTGGTATTCCAGGTGAGATCACCAGTAGAAAATCTTTGCTGCACCCAAAGCAATGAGGAAGAGGTAGCCGTAGAGCGTATAAATAAACTAGTGTGGTTACCACCTGCTTGTTCAGACAGCTTGGAGCCGCGGCTCACCTCCCTGCAGAGATGATCCCTGAGTTGCAGGGAATTTCTCCTGTCTACCACAGAACCTTCTGTGGGTTCTCTCACCACCCACAGAATCACCACACACACTGGTGTTTTATCTGAAGACTGAAAAAGGTTTCCTGTACAGTAAGTCACAAAAGCCAAACATAAAACAAAGGAATAAGTTCCCTTCCGACCCATAACTTACAAGGAAGACACTGTCTTCAGGGAGGCATTTTGAAGAAAGAATATGTGAAGAACAGCAGTATCCGTGCTCCCCCTCACTCACTTCGTAAGAAAGAACAGCATGTACACCCCATGTAAAGAGAGGGAATGAAGCATGACTGGGTCCGAAAGGCCACAGACACGGTGCTGGCAGTGCCCCTGTTACCTTTGTGTTCCCTGGCAAAGTTACCTCCCCTCTCTGAGGCTCAGCTTCATGATGTCTAAATTCAGACTAATAATACAAAAAATAATAATAGGAATGCACTAAGTACTTATACGTGTCAGGCCATGTGCAAGACACTTTATTGGAAGTGTCTCCTTTGATTTTTGAAATAATCCTGAGAAAGAAATGTTATTATTACTAATTTACCAATGTGGAAGCTGAGGCTCAAAGAGATGGAATAATTTGTCCAGGTCATATACGTACTAAGTGTGGGTAAAGGATTTGAACCTCCATATGACTCCCAAATCCATTTCTCTCCAAGAGTAACACTGTCCTTCTGGAGATACTATTCTTCCTCCTTCCCAGGCGGTCATGAGAACCACACGACAGAAGGTGTAAAAACGGTTCTAAATGTACAGCATGAGCATAACATAGCCGCGCAGAGCGCCTTTCACCTAACAGATTATCGGTAATTGCAGGGAAAAGGAAGGCAGGAGGGAGGGAAGCGGGGAGGATTCTTGTAAATAGAAAAAGAGGATGGAGCAAAGGTAACTTGGACCAGAACAGTCCCTGATTCCAAGGATGAGTAAATGATCACAGCCATGGGTTTAGTAAGAGGTGATTAATGATTCTAGAATCCAAAATCCTGTAAGAGGAAGCAAAGTTCAAAGAGAGAGTTGTGACCAGGAGACGCTGGGTGCTGCTGTGGGAAATGGTTTCCAGCACCCAGTGCCCCACGGGTTACCCCACAGGATTCCTTGGGAGCTCCCCGGAGATTCCTGTTTTTGGCAACCTCATTATATGAGACCATGATTGTAGAGAGTCTGTGCCAGAAGGGAAACCCTTCTTTCATGCAAAATTGGCCCTGACTCATGCCCAAAAGGGAAGCTCACCAACCACGATAATTGACCTGTGGCTTCTGCTCCAAAGAAGAATGTGGCCTTCAGGAGCCAAATTACAGGGTTACAGTATTTCCCAGCCAGGGGCTCATTAGGAGAGTTTCTTTCTCCCCTTCTGGAAGAGAGTCATTATGAGCCTTTAGTATTTGGCATGCTGTCCGAGACTATTTCTACGAGCTCCTGCTAATCTATACAGTGTGCGTGTGCGTGCGTGTGTGTGTGTGTGTGTGTGTAGGGAGAGAGGGAGAGAGGGGGGGGGAGGGGGGGAGAGAGAGAGAGAGAGAGAGAGAGAGAGAGAGAGAGAGAGAGAGAAGGAGGAGGTTTCTGCATGCTTTGTTTTTTCTTGCTTTAATCTGATGACCTTCTAGAATGACTTAACTGTGAAAAAAATGCCTTTGTCCTTACTAATGCCATTTTCCTTTACTTTCTCTGGCTTTGGAATGTAGTTTGCACTTAATTGATTACTGATTTCTCTTTTCCACTTGACACATATAGTCACGTAATCACTCAGTGAAGAAGCTTTTCTCGGAATTTGACCACAGAAGTTAAACATTGATATATATATATATATATATATATATATATACACACACACACACATATATACGGCAAAAAATATGAGT
>NW_012144967.1:6283535-6291096 GCF_000956105.1 Propithecus coquereli
ACACACACACATATATACGGCAAAAAATATGAGTGATTCTTAAAACCTAAAGAAAATTGTGCATCCCTACCCTATTTCAAATAAAAAAAAAATATGTCTATGTGTGTGCACGTATATGTGTGTAATTTTTTTTAATAGATTTTATTTTTTAGAGTAGTTTTAGGTTCACAGAAGGTATAGATGTTTCCCATATACTCCCCGTCCCCACCCACACATGCACAGTCCCCACATTTCTCTACCACTGTCATACATTTGTCACAACAATGAACCTATTTTGACACATCGTTATCATCCAGAGTCCATACTTTTTATATCAGGGCTCACTCTGAGTGTGTACATTGTATGGGTTTGGACAAATGTATAATGACATGGGTCTACCATTATTGTCTTTTTAAAAAAGAGCCGGAGTCATCTGGTCATGGGAGGCCTGCCTGGCAACCCCAGCGGCAGAGCCTGTGGCTGCTCGGAGAGTTGCAGAAGCCAGAACACGTCAGCAGTGCTACTATACCTCATGCAGGAGTAGGACTAGCTGCAGGGGATAAAACCAAGAAACTTAAGCGTATCAAGTGCAAAATACAAACTTGTCCAAAACTAGAAATAGGAGATTGAGCTTCCTTGTTAAAAACTCAGCTACTCCTGGAAAGGAGCAGACTGTGAGAGTCAGAGGGACACCAAGGGAGACAGTCAAAGGCATTTGGTCGGTGGGGCTAGAACGCCTACAGCTCCTGCTCTCTATTTGTGTGTGCGAGTGTGTATGTGTGCGTGTGTGTTTGTGTGTAGTTGAAATAAGGTTTTTGTCTGAGAACTAATGTTTCTTTGAAGGCATGGGCTGAATCTACACCTGGGCTCTAAGTTGTGTTAGCTTTTACATAAATTAAAATAGGCATATGTCTAATAGGAGCTCCAAAAGGTCAGAATAGAGAGAATAGAAAGAACATTTGAAGAGAAAATTCCTGAGAATTTTCCAGGATTAAAGAAAGACATAAATGAATCTTTACATTGAAGGATTTCAAGTTCTCAGGAAAATAAATTAAAATAAATGTACCTCTGGATGGATATGAATGAAATTGAAGAAAATACAAAACAAAGACAACCTTAAAAGTCACTAGAAAGAAGAGACAAAAGACGCATAAAGAAGGAACCAAATTGATTCCACCGCAAGACCCACCAGGAGACATAATACAGTCGTGAGACGTATGCTGCTTAACAACAGGGACGTGTTCTGAGAAATGTGCTGTTAGGCGATTTCATCTCGTGTGAACGTGACAGAGTGAGGCCCATACAACCTGGATGGCATAACCTACCACGCACCTAGGCCATGAACCTGTGCAGTGTGTTACTGTACTGAATACTGTAGGCAATTATAACACAATGGTAAGTATTTGTGTATCTTAACATAGAAAAGCTACAGAAAAAATACCATATGGGACCACTGTTGTATGTTCAATCCATCATCGACTGAAACGTCGCTATATGGTTCACGACTGCATCATCAACATGCTGAGGGGAGATACGGTCGATCTAGATGTGACACCATCAACTACCATTCAAGTGTGAGGACACAACAATGACATCATAGACAGGCACTCAGAGTTTACCACTCGCAAACCCTTTCACTGAAAGTCCCATGAGAGCAGGCGCTTTTTCTCTTCTTCCTCACTACAATTAATATTTGCTGAAAGAAGGAAAGAATGAGTTACCAAAGGATGTGCTTCAGTAACATGAAAACTGAGCCCAGAGAGATGGAGCCAGCTGCAAGTAGCATGGGTGAACAAAGAAACTTGTAAACATGTTGGGAAATCTAAATAAGCATAGACTGTAAAATAATAATAATAAAACGGGGTAAAAAATACAGAAACATAAATTATTGGACAAAACTGACATAGAAGCTGTAAAGGGGTGATCAGTGTAAAGCAGCCTAAGGTTCTCGTGTGCTTAAGGGAACCACTGAGGCACTGACAACTTGGTCTCCTGTCAGTCAAGCATGCATGTCAAAAATCAAGGAGCAACCACTGAAAGAACAGAAGACATAGCTTTCACACCAGTAGAAAGAAGAAGGAAAAAATGGGAGGAAACTCAAGCAGTTTAGCAGAAACTAGAGAGGGAGGAGGAAGAAAGAATAGAAGCAGCAGCATAGTAAATAGGACATGAAACACACAATATGGAACAAATCCAAATACATCACAAAACAGAATATGGGTAGATTAATTGCTGGCAAAGCATTTGAGAATGTTCTAGTGCTTGCAGAGTGAGGCAGTATTATTGGTGCTCCATGATAAAGTTGGTGCTTCAGATCTTTGCCATTTTTAGGCACCCACTGACTCCAGTGTATTTTCTCTTCCAGCAGCCAGCACCTTCAGCCGGTTCTCACAGGGCTGCTCCCTGGGCGACTGCAGCTACTCTGCAGCTACTCTGCCCGCATGGGTGGAAGGCAAGCGCCTGGGAATGACGGACAGGAGCAGGAGTGTGCAAGCACCAGCTCCCAGGCTGGTGTCCCTGAATGACTCTGCGTAACTTACACTCCTGGGCTCCCCTGAGGGGTCAGGCTGAAGTTACCCTCTCTGGGACTTGGCCTCAGATTGCACCCGGCTGGACTTTCTGGTTCTGCCTCCCTCCCCCTCTCCTGGAAACCTAGAGATTTTCAGGTTTCCCTGTGAGCACTTTGTGAACAAGCACTTGCACAAGAAGCCTTAACTCTGGGGTCTGCTTCTGGGGAATCCAACCTAAGACTCAACGCTCTAACTTAGCACATTTATAAATACAGAATTTCATATTCCTCTCCAAATAAGCCAATATCATAGCATTGAAACATGAACAAAACTTTGAAAAAAGTATGTGATTGCAACACATTAAACATTTAATTAGGAAGTGAGAAAATTTTAGGATATTGTAACTGCCATTTTAGCTAATAGGCATTGGATTTTGCTAAAAGATTTTCTTTCTCACATTCCTATGGTAAAAATATTTTTTATAGTATGGTTTTAGTAGAGAAACATTCTGCTATTGGGTGTAGTTGTTCTCGGTCCTTACAAGTACTCCCTTGCTCTGTGAAAGAAAATTTCAGTGCCTTAGGTGGTTGTGTACAAACCACAGGGAAGTACCTCAATGAGTTGCTTAGCTACCGGAACACTAGATTTTTCTTCTTTATCTTTATCTTTAGAAGTCTGACTTGGCTTTCATATTCAATTTAGGATTAGACTATAAAACTGTTAACACATTTTTAAGGGTAGTCAGATGACAAGTTATTTTTCTTTACATCTTTATCTTCAAGTCTCCTTTTTAATATCTTTTAATAATTATATTTTTATGGAGTCCACAAATCATTTTTTAATAAATCATAATAGTTTGTGTGTTCATCATCTTATTTTACATAGAAAGAGAATTAACCTTCTAGGACTTAAAGTGATGGTGTTTATCAAAATGATTGTTTCCTATTTTACTTGAGGTATAATTTACATACAGTGAAACGTAGAGGTCTAAAAGATACAGTTTAGTGTGATTTTGACAAACGCATACACCTGTGTAACCAACGCAACACAGGAGACATTTCTATCACTCCTATACCTCCCAACAACATTCACCATCCTTAGATAAACACTGTTGTTATTTCTTCCTTCATGATGTTGTCAGATACGTGATCTGCAAATATTTTCTCCCATTCTGTGGCTTGTTTTATCATTCTCTTAATGTCTTCCACAGAGCAAAATTTTTAGTTTTGATTAAATCCAGCATTTCCCTTTTTTTCATTTATAGTTGTTGCTTTCTGTGTTCTGAAAATCTTTGTCTACCCTAAGGCTGCAATGATTGTTGTTTTTTGTTTTCTTCCGGAAAATTTACAATTTTAGCTGATACGTTTATGTCTATGACCCATCTCAAATTTATTTTCGTATGTTGTGAAGTAGAGGTCAAATCTCTTTCCTTTTCCATGCGAATATCCAGTTATTCCTGCATCATTTGTTGAAAAGAACTTCCTATCCTCAATAAATTGCTTTGGCATAACACCTCAGTCAAAAATAAACTGACCATATAAATGTGGGTCTATTTCTGGACTTTCTATTCTGTTCCAGAGATCTGCCTTTCCTTATGCCAATAGTATATTGTCTTTATTTCTATAACATTATAATAAGCCTCGACATGAGACGGGGTAAATCCTCGAATACTGTCCTCCTTTTTCAAAATTGTTTTGGCTGTTATAGGTCCTTTGATTTTCATATAAATTTTAGAATCAGCTTGTAAATTTCTACAGAATATTTTATGTGGATATGTAGCATCGATTAATCAATTCAGGGAGAACTGATATTTTAACAGTATTAAGTTTTCTCTTTTTTCATAGTATTACCCTAAAAATAAATAAATAAAACACCTGGATTTTAAAACTTGAAACAGGAAGTAGATGTGGGTGAAAAGTTTCTTAATTTTCAGTGGCAATTTGATCACATGTTCAAAAAGTCTCTTCCTAAAAACAAGAATTTTGCATTAAAGGGAACCAATTAGCACTCATTGCCAAGAGACCTTAAAATAAATATCTTAGGATTTTCTCTCTGGACCCCTGCCTTAACCTGCCCTTTTCATTTAATAAATATTTATTGAGTGCCTGCTCTGTGTCAGTCACTACTCTTGGCACAGAAAACACCGCTGTGACCAAAGCAGACAAAAATCCCTGCCTTCAAGGAGCTCAAATTTTTTTTGGTGAAGACTTCCTAACACCTCCACACTTAAAATCTCTGGAAGAGGTCCCCCCAACATATCTACATTATTCCAAACTGTCCATCATTAGATATTATATTTGTGACCATGAAAAGCATAAGCCTGAAAATGAGCCTTGTGTGTGAATGTGTGAATTCCCTTATGATTTTAGCATACAAATGGTTTTGACCTTGGCTCCTTGTAGAAGAGCAAGGCTCCAGTTCAAGAAATAATAAAGATACTTTTCAGAAACCATGGATATTGGCTCCTTTGTTGTCTTCCTGTGGAGAAGGCAGACTTACTGCAGTTATTTGCATATAAGCAGTGCTTTTTTGCTACTGGAAAATCCCCCGCTCCTGTTCAGACAACTACTTTTGATGTTCTGTGTATTAAAAGGGATATAAAGGAGGAAGGAGCTTTTCACATGGATACTAAATCAAAAGAGAAACTAAGCAAGAGTAATATGAGGTTAGGAGGGAAACCAGGAAAAAGTAAGGCCAAGAGAACAAAATCATCAGCAAGAATCAGAGCTATACTGATTCCAAATATTTCTCAGGTACAAGCCCTTTGTTGAACCCCGTATGTCTTCTCAAAGGCTTGGGTACTCATTTTTCTTGCTTTTTTTTCCCCCAAGGAATATCTTTCTGTTTATTATCTAAGTATGAATAACTATTTAGTCGTTATTTATTCATTTCAGGGCATCCGATCTTCAAATCTTTGAGGAAAGACATCTTCCTTATAAATATATTTAATCTTTTGTGACAGAGAGGGGCAGCAGAAGAAGATAAGAAGGAAAGATCAATTTAGGGGGAAAACCACCACCACATGCTTGCATAATCCTGCTACCAGCAGACTCAGGCTTGAACACAGACAATCTAGCTCATACTTTTTGGAAATGAAAAAAAAAAAAGATACAGCCATGCATATGTGTAAATTTTCCAAAAAGAATCTACTCATAATGATATATTTATAATCTGGAAAAGATATGACTATCCAAATCTTAACTCTCTGTAGCACAAAGAAAAAAAAACTCATATGCACTTTAAATGGAAAATATCAATCCATTTCTAATAAATTGGATTTAAACTCACTAATTTTAATGAGACTGTAAGCACAGGCTGATTGATTTAGTAATGTAATGTACTTGGGCTCCAATTTTTAATAATTAATTGTTCATTGCAAGGGATTACACTTGGGTCACCCCATCCCATTTTGATCCCCACCTCATTACTGCTGGGTTCCTCACATCAATTTCTCATTCATTCCACATGCAGAAATTAAGGAACAGCTCAGAACATCTTTTATTTTCTTTGGGGGGAAATAGTTACTTTGGCAGGAAATGGGTATGAGCAAATGGAATGACAGTCTAGAGCAAAGTAGCCCTTTTCTGTGTGGGATAAGAGACCAGAAGATGAATCATGAAATGTCTCAGACTGGAACGTCCAGAGGGAGGCAGCCTTCCAAGGGCCAAGAGGGAGGAAATTTGTGACTCTTTCTCTCATTCCAAAATGCAGAATTTAGAGAAGACAACCTGACCAGAAGTAGAGACCAGAGCATCTTGGCAGTTTGATGCAAATTAGCAGTAAAAACTTGGGGTAAAGCAATGTTTTCTCCCAGGACACCATGATACAAGATCTATTTTGGTATAATGAAAAAGACAGCACATCTGTTACATAAAACCATCTGAGTGCCAGGGATGACACAGCATATCGCAGAGCAAGCCAAACACATTTTGCTGAGGCAATGTCTGACTCCATCTCTAGCTCGCTTCAATGATCCACTGGGGAAATCAAGGCGGAAGATGGAAACACATCCAGCACACTTTCAGCTACAAAATTAGCAGTAAAGATTCTTGGAAAAGACCTTAAGGTCATCTCATCTAACTTCCTAATTTTACATATTTGTTGAACAAATGAGGCATAGAAAAGAGAAGTGACCTGCTCAATATCTAAGTCCCTGGCAAAATTCTGTCCACAAATAACCTAGGTTTCCTGATTACCTGAAGAGTGATGCTATTCCCACATGTCCCTGCCCACATTATGTAGCCCACCGTATCAAAGATAATCAAGACCTTAAAAAAATTGAGATAACAATCATATACCATAAAGTTTGCCTGCTGAAAGTGTACAATTCAAAGGGTTTTAGTATATTCAGAGTTATGCAACCACAACCACAATCAATTTTAGAATATTTTCATTACCCCAGAAGGAAACCCCATACCCATTAGCAGTCACTCCAAACCACCCCGCTCCCAAACACCTGGTGCTAGGCAACTACTCATCTACTTTCTAGCTCTACAGATTTGCCCATTCTGGACATTTCATATGAATGGAATCATACGATATATGGTTTTCTGACTGGCTTCTTTCACTTAACATGTTTTCAAGGTTCACTTATGTTGTAGCATGTATCAGTACTTCATTTCTTCATATTATTAAATAATATTCCATTGTATGGGTATACCACATTTTGTTTTACATCAGTTGACGAACAATTAGGTTGTTTCCCATTTTTGGCTTTTATGGTCAATATCGCTATAAACACTGTGTACAAATTTTTGTGTAGACATATGTGTCCATCTTTCTTGGGTATATACCTCAGAGTAGAATTGCTGGTTCAAATGGTAACTCTGTTTAAACTTTGGAGACACGAGACTGTCTTCCAAAGGGACTGTGTCATTTTACGTCCTCACTAGGAATGTAAAACGACTCCAATTTCTCCATATCCTTGCCAGCATTTGTTTGTTTGTTTGTTTGTTTTTGTTGTTGTTGTTGTTTTTGAGACAGAGTCTTGTTCTGTTGCCTGGGCTAGAGTACCGTGATGTCAGCCTAGCTCACATCAACCTCAAACTCCTGGGCTCAAGCAATCCTCCTGC
>NW_012144967.1:6302671-6305000 GCF_000956105.1 Propithecus coquereli
TCAAATAACAAAAACCCCAGAAGAAAATCCAGGAGACTTCCTGCACAGCTTATGGATGGGCAGAACATGTTAACCAAGGCAAGAAACCCAGGACCTGTAAAAGACTTTTTCAACTATGTCAAAAGTAAGATATTTTTGTTTGTCATAAATACATGTCAATGAACAAATGATAGAATTAGAAAAATATTTTCCATACAAATGCCAGATAAAGTGGTAATAACTACACAATGAAAAAAGATTTTACAAACTGGCAAGCAAAAAAATCAACTAAATAGAAAAACTGGAAAAGAATATGAATAGCAAGTCACACCAGGGAGAATCCAAATGGTGACTATATAAAAATATACATAAACTCATTAAAGATTGATAAAATGGTAATTAAAGTAACAGTGAGATAAGTTATATTCATCAGAATGGCAAAATTTATTTTTAAAAACTTAATATTTATTGCTGGTAAGTATATGAAGGGAACCATGCTCATATACTTTGCTGGTTGAAATGTAAAATACTGCATGTAGACTTTTTGGAAAAGCAAAGGAGAATAATCTATTAAAACTAAAAATATGTGTATCTTTCAGCCTAGAAATCCCACTTCTGGTTGTCTATTCTAGAGAAATCAAAACACCAATATGTAAATGCAAATACACATACACATAATACAGGAATAGAAATGAAGTGAAGGTCCACCAATAAGAAAACAGTTGAATTAATTATGGTACTTCTGTAGCATAGAGTATTACACAGTCATTAAGAAGAAGAAATTAGAGCTAAGCCAATTCACCCAAAAGGATTTTTCCAAGACACTGTTGAATGAGATAGGCATAGTGAGAAAGGTTTTTCAGCAAATTACTATTTTCTGGTTAAGAAAACAGTAAGTAGACGGAGCCAAGACGGCAGACGAGAAAAGCCGCCAGTCAGAGTGTCTCTGCAAAAAAGACGAATTTTAGAAGAAAGAGAAAAAAATAAGCTAACAGAGAAACATAGATCAGGTGAGGGTCAGAAGGAAGGGTGCCTGAAACTACAGGAGACTCCACGGGAAGACGCTGCGGAGGAGAACTGGAAGGAGAAAGGTCCCGAGAGGCTTGGAGACCAGCGACAAGGGTAGGTGGAGCGGTTAACTGCCCCCTCCCTTGCATCTCGGACTGTTGGTGGGCTCCTGAGTGGTTGGAGAGACCTGCCGACACCAGCCCAGAGACAACGGCTGCCGCCAGTGAGCAGTGGCCTCTCGCGGACACAGTGCCAGGCTCCCAGCCCCCTCGGGGCACCTCCCTGGGCGCAGACCCGAGCCAAGCGGCAAATACCATACTACTCCATTCTCTCCTTCCCCCTCCCTACCTGTGGGTGCCCAGAGAAACAATTTAGCCATCACACGGAGGCATCTCAAAGGAACGGGACCTTTCCTTTTGGGGCCCTGCAGCAGACTGAGGGGTACTCAGACTGCAAGTTCCCTACCCGCCAGCCCTCCCAGGTGCTGCTTGCCTGGGGACTCCAGGACAGCCAGGCAAATACCGAGGTGGAGTGAAATCAATCCAGCTTGGGCACCCTGTAGGTGATTGGAGACCAGCACCCTTCCCCCTGGCAGGGTCAGGGATTGATCTCCAGGGCCCAGGGCACAGGCCTGCAGACCAAGCCCGGTACACCCAGGTCACAATCACACTGCCCCGGGGCACAGAAGAGAGATCTGTGAAAGAGCCTACTGAGGAGTGTGTGCCTTTAGGGGCAGATCAGCCTGCCGAAGCAGCAACCCTCCTCCCAAAAGAGGGCTGTGCACCCAGCTCAGGCTACGATCCTGGGTAGGGAACCTCCCGGCCCACATCACAGCCAGGGGTCCCGCTTGCTGGCAGAGGCCTGGGAGAGGCCACGGAGAGGGGGAGGGTGGAGGGGAGCGAGACCTGCTCCAGAGTGGGGGGCTTGGACAGCCCCACTCCCCAAACCCAGACTTTCAGCTGAGTGGAGCCATTTCAGCCCCTCCCGGCAGCTTTGCACAGAAACAAAGAGAAGACCTTTGACCCCTGTTAACAGCAGTTGTGGAACCTGAGGGCAGGCTTACCCAACCCAGCCCCACCCAGACTCACTTCCGGTCCTGCCCCCACTGAGGTGGAGAATAAGGACACACCTGGAAATCCGAGGGCCCCACCCATCACCCGAGGCACAAGAGGGCCTCTCTGGAGGAACAAGAGCTAGCTACACGACCCAAAAACAGCACTGCAGCTCACTCCTCCCTGCAAGTGCCACCTACTGACAGGCAGGTCATCTTGCACACCCTTTTACTGCATCTACTGATTCATCATAAAGGGTGTGGTCGAATTCCACCCACAAACACCACCTA
>NW_012144967.1:6305050-6307412 GCF_000956105.1 Propithecus coquereli
GCTTTATGTGTTCTAACATTGGATTCTACCTCAATTTTTATGTGCAATTGGGGAAAGGGGGTATGATTGATAAATGAATAAATAATTTATATGAAAGCAAAATTAAATTATTATCCATTTTTTAATTACCATGGCAGATGAAAACTGCTGTACATATTCTTAATACATGGGAAGGATGAGTTTGAGATTATATGAATTCAAATGAAGATACTAATACAGACATGCAAATTTACCTTGAAGGGTCTTGGGAGGGGATGCAATTCTAAGACACACCCCAGACCAGCAGAAACTCAGTCACAGTGACAGACTACAAGTTCTTAAAGACTTGCCATATGTACTAAGAAATGATGGGCACAATAATAAAACAAAACAAAAACCAAACCAAAACACCCCAACGGTTTTAAACATGAGCTTCCAATTAACAGTCACAAGGACAGACCAAACTGCAGACGTGCTTTGTGATGGTGCTTACTTGTCAGACAGGCAATGTTAAGTGCTGGGTTTCGGGATGAGTCACAATTTATTTATTCAACAACAGTTAATGTTTCTCCAGAGCAAAGCTAAACAAGCCATGGAGTAAGTAAATTAATTAGTAAACAAACAAATGTGTTATGTATGAAACTGGTGTATATTTGGCCTTGCTCCTCAAAAACTAGACCTTTTTGAGAAACCTTGAATGGAAAGATGAATAAATATTTACAAAGTTTGGTCTAGAGATTTTCAAAATTGTCTTTGATGAATGAATGATTCTTTAATCCTAACGTAATCATTTAGAGCCACTTTTGGGGCATTAGTGCTTTACATAGTAAAGCACTATTGACAGTAGAGAAGTAGAAATAGTCTTTTAAGACATCACATTCATAATAATGAGAAAAAAACCATAGGAGGGAAGAGTGGCCTGAAAAACCCAAAATTTTAAGTTTCTGTGTTCACAAATAGCCACCTTGGTTCCACTCCAACTTTACTGCTTCTGATGCTAAAGTCCCCTGGAATCCATGGAAGCATTTTTAAAACAGGTGGAGCTTTATGATGCCTGAGAACCCACACTTTCTTCACAAGAACTTGCCAAAAGCTTATGTTCTACCATGTGACCCTTGGACCAAGAGTGAGCACCCCCTGAGGACAGGCTGGCCTGAATGAAGATGCTTGGTTTGCAAAGATTGGTCAGGTCCGTGAGTGTTCAGTTAGGATTTATGAAACAGTAAATTGAAGGACAGAGTAGTTTTAGGAGCAAAAACTGAAAAGCTTTCAAAGTTTCCAGACAAAGACTAGACCTAAGAAGTCGTGATAGGCTTCTATTATAAGGGAATGAGATAAACCACGAGTGGGCAAGTGTGGTCTGAAAAGAGATCAGACACTATGTGTAGGGGACTGGAGGGGGTTAACAAGTAGGCTTGATCGCAAGTCATGACTACTGTTTTGGCTGTCCTTAGGACTTTCAATTGGTTGGTTATGTTTAGAACCATTAGGGTGGGAATTGGTTGTTGTTTGGTTTTGCTCTGAAAGAGAAAGAGCAAAACCAAGCTGACGATGAGAGAGATCACACTCCCTTCTTTGGTAGTTCCTGTCCTGGAATCCATTAGATTCCTGTTGTACTCACCACAGTCCTTCTCTATCCCACTCCTTACTACTACTCAAATAACAAAAACCCCAGAAGAAAATCCAGGAGACTTCCTGCACAGCTTATGGATGGGCAGAACATGTTAACCAAGGCAAGAAACCCAGGACCTGTAAAAGACTTTTTCAACTATGTCAAAAGTAAGATATTTTTGTTTGTCATAAATACATGTCAATGAACAAATGATAGAATTAGAAAAATATTTTCCATACAAATGCCAGATAAAGTGGTAATAACTACACAATGAAAAAAGATTTTACAAACTGGCAAGCAAAAAAATCAACTAAATAGAAAAACTGGAAAAGAATATGAATAGCAAGTCACACCAGGGAGAATCCAAATGGTGACTATATAAAAATATACATAAACTCATTAAAGATTGATAAAATGGTAATTAAAGTAACAGTGAGATAAGTTATATTCATCAGAATGGCAAAATTTATTTTTAAAAACTTAATATTTATTGCTGGTAAGTATATGAAGGGAACCATGCTCATATACTTTGCTGGTTGAAATGTAAAATACTGCATGTAGACTTTTTGGAAAAGCAAAGGAGAATAATCTATTAAAACTAAAAATATGTGTATCTTTCAGCCTAGAAATCCCACTTCTGGTTGTCTATTCTAGAGAAATCAAAACACCAATATGTAAATGCAAATACACATACACATAATACAGGAATAGAAATGAAGTGAAGGTCCACCAATAAGAAAACAGTTGAATTAATTATGGTACTTCTGTAGC
>NW_012144967.1:6316857-6319687 GCF_000956105.1 Propithecus coquereli
AAAAAAAAAGAATAAAAACAAAAGATAACAGTAAAACAGTAAGTAACACTAATACTTTTCCCCCACTCATTTCTTTACATTCTGTTGGAATTCAGTCTTCATTCTTGAACTCTTCTAAAAGAACAATTAGCATTCACAATCTATTCCCATCCCAACCCAACCTTAGGAGGAGTAAACAAAAAGTTGTCCATTCACAATCAACACTTTGGACACAAGTTGGTCACTGTACAGAAAGATGTTTGCTATGGTCTGAATGTGTCCCCGCCAAATTCATGTGTTGGAAACTTGATTCCCAATGCAACAGTATTGGGAGATGGGGCAATGCACAGAATAGAAGAAAATATTAGCAAATTCTATATTCAATAAGGGGTTAATATCCAAAGTATCTAAGAAACTCATACAATTCTAGTAAATATAGCAGAAAGTATAAAATATAAAGTGTGTGCTATCACTTGCCTAAGGATATACACACTCACACACACACACACATTCACTAGTAGAAAGATAATGCAACATTTTGTTAAATGTTACCTATGGGAGAAGGAGGATGTCAAGAATAAAGACAGAAATTATACTTCCTTGAATATTTATTGACTTGATTTTGAAACCATGACATTTAACAACATTTAATATAATTGTAAAACCAAACTAAATTTAAAATAATTTCTAGAAATTAAAAGCAAAATGAAATGAATGTAACTCGTATATAAATGTATTGAGCTGAGAACATAACCATGAAGAGAACTATTCCAATTGACATCAAAACACAGCAATCTAAGTAGTCAACCATGCTGTGATACTCTCAGGACAAAAACAATTTTTTTTAAAGATCTGAAACTGTTTTCTGCAACCATATTGTTGGTGGTAGCAGTGGTGTTGGTATTATGAGATTCTTTCATATATATTGTGGAATAAAGCAGGAGTAACTATTTTGGTGTCATTCAGAATCAGGATTTTTGACATGGCAGAAAAGAGATACAGATGTAAGACTGATGAAATTAAATAAAAGACTTTTATTTCTAAATTTGAACTAAAATATTATTATAGAAAAAATTAATCATTTATCTTTAAAAATATTTTTCAGTTCTAGTCTAGAAATAATAACCAACTCAGTAACAATGAGCACTTTAGTATCCAGACTGTGGTATCTGTGGCAAAATTATCACCTGCTGAGAACCATTGCTGTAGCCAGTGATTAGGAATAAAAGAGAAAAGACACAAATTACCGGTCTCATGAATGAGAGGCCTGGCATAGCTACAGATCACAGAGATTTGAAAATATTAAGAAGAAAATATTATGAAAAACTATATGTCAATAACTTCAACAACTTAGATGAAAATGGAAAAAAAATCTTTGAAATACACAAACTATATACACTCACTTGAAGAGAAATAGATAATTTGAATAGCCCTGTATCAGTGGTTCACAATCAGGGGTAATATTGCCTACCCAGGAACATTTGATCATTTCTGAGACATTTTTGTTTCTCACATCTGGCAAAATCCAACATCCAGTCCTGATAAAAACATTCGGTAAACTAGCAATAGAAGGGAATTTGATCAACCTGACAGAGGGCATCTACAAAGAAGCCAGAGCTGACATCTTACTTAATGGAGAAAGACTGAATGCTTTACCCTAACATCGGGAATAAGGCAAGCATGTCCACTCTCACCACTTCTATTTAACAATGTAGTAGAGGTTACAGTCTGTGCAATAAGGCTACACAAATAAACAAATTCATACACACATACATAAAAACATAAATGATATCAAGACATAAATGATATCAAGGCTGCAAAATGAAAAAATAAAACTCTCTTTATTCACAGATTACATAATTCCCTATGAACAAAATTTTATAGGATCTACAAAAAAGCTGCTACAACCAATAAGTGTGTGTAGTTATGTTTGCAGGGTACAAGATCAACATTTGAAAGTCAGTTGCATTTCTCTATACTAGCAACAAATAATCAGAAATTGAAACTAATAGTTAAGTTTCCACTTTTGATAGTATCAAATAGTTAAAGTTAATATTAATAAAACATACAAAAGACTTCTATACTGAAAACTTCAAAACACTGCTGAGAGAAATTAAAGAAGAGGTAAATAAAAGGAGGGATCTATCGGAATTTTTTTTTCTTTTTTATGAGAAATGACAAGGTACCTACAAAATTTATGTTATATGAAACCAATTCATAGGAAATTTATAATGCAAAGAACCTATAACAGCCAAAAAAACTTTGAAAAAGAAGAACATAGTTGAAGGACTATCACAAACTGACTGTTAGACTTACTAGACAAATGCAGTAATTAAAACTGTGATATTGGCATACAGATAGACAAACATATCGGTGGAACATAATAGAGAGTGCCAGGCTAAATTCACACCTATAGATTTAATTGGTTTTTTACACAAAAGTGCAAAGACAACTTAATGGAGAAAAAAGAGTCTTTTCAACACATGACAGTGAAGTAATTGGATACTACACGCATAAAAAGAAAAAAGAACTTCAACCCACATTTTACTCCCCAAACAAAAATTAACTCAAAATGGATCACAGACCTCAATATAAAAACCTAAAGATATAAAACTTCAAGAATATAGGAGAAAGCCTGTGTAATCTTAGGCTAGACAAAGATTTCTTAGATATGACACCAACGACATGACTGATAAAAGAAAAAACTGAAAAATTGGGCCCCATCAAAATTCAGAACTTCTATTCCTTGAAAGATACTGTTATGAAAATTAAAAGACAAGCCACAGAGTGGGCGAAAGTATTTGCAAATCACTTGTCTGATTACAGACATGTTCAAAATACATAAAGAACT
>NW_012144967.1:6323029-6325749 GCF_000956105.1 Propithecus coquereli
AGTGAAAATGTGAACACTAGTTGATGACAGCAGGAAACTGCTGTTAGTTTTCTTAAAATGATAATGGTATTATACACACAGTAATACCTTTGTAGTTACGTAATCCTAAAGTCTTTATCTTTTGGAGACATACAATGAGATGGCTATAGATGAAATTATATGAAGTCTGAAATTCGCTTTAAAATAATCCAGATGGAGTAAGGGGTGAGCGGGTGGGCAAGATGTAGATGAAACAAGATTGCGCAAGAGTTGATCAATGCTGAAGTTTGGTAATAGGTACCCAGTGGAGGTTGGAGGAGATTATTCTCTTTAATTTATATATATTTGAAATTTTCTACAATAAAAATTCTTAAAACAAGGTAAGTATGCATATATATCCTCTTCATATAGTACAAGATGCAACCTTTTGTTACCTTTACAAGCCACAAAGGATCTCACAGGGGAGATTCCACTCAATAGAATGACCCAAGCCTTGCTCTATCAATACTGTCTTCGTGACAATTTTACTGAATTTGCATATTAACGGATGAAAGCCAATAGCGAGATTTTAACCTGCTGAGGCTGAACTGTGGAAGAGTCCTCCAGTATAATTTGGAGGTAGAGAAGATCACTGCACTTCCCTATGATTTATCAGACCCTGAATGTCTATGAGTTTAATACCAATCATCTCTTGCTCATTAGCTACCATGGCAAAATACCAAGGCCCTAGTCTGAGGTTAATCGGAGCTATTTCTTAAAAACACTCTTTCTACTTTTATTTCTGAATGATCATAAATAACAGGCTCCTTTCAGGTATAATAGAAATTATTCTTCCCTTGTCCTGGACAGAATATTGGCATTTCTGATGGATGAGAGAAAATTAAATCCATTTTGGGAGAGAGAAAGAAACTAAATAAATCAATGTCTCTAAATGTTCTAGAGTGTATCTTCGAAAATTTAAGAATTTTTAAAACCTGCTAACTCCTCTAGGGTTTTACTTTTAAATATGTGTGTGCTTCCCTCCTGTTAAACATTTCTTTAAATATTTCTGAGGCTATTCTTAATCTATTCTATGTGATTGTCGCAAATCAATACCTTTACTGAGGACACTCCAGACCCAACAATTACATTGAAAGTTTTCTGCTCAAATACACCCATATATATAATAAAATTGGAATATACACAAAACTATCCCACAAAGACTTCTAATTTACATTGATTTTAAAACACAGATCTCTGTTATAAGGAGCAGATGGAAACTGAGTCCCAATATAAAATATCACTAAAGATTTACCCTAGAATCAGTTTAGCAAAGTGTTTTGGTTTAAAAATGTTCTTAATGTTCTACTTCTACATAGACAATGTAAAACACATTACTCCAAATCACTATGTACTATGTGATTTTTATCCATTCTAATTAACCAAATTATAAAATTTATTAAACCAGGACAATGAAATAATAAGCTCAGGAAAGGAACCATTGTGTACATTATGCAGTCGTATTAGTTTTATAGGTCCTTGTCAGTCTGACACTGACCAAGTTCACGTTAGTAACGATGCCTCCCTACAGAAAGATCAGAAATTATTCTACCTACCTCCCACTTCTCACTCTTCAGAGACATTCTTAATAGTTGATGAATGGACCTTCTTCTTGGTCATGACACCTGTGAAGCTGTTCAATCACAGGGATACAAAGATATGAATTCATTTCTTCCTCCATTTTATCCTTTAAGTCGCTTTTCTACAATGAACTCTTGGAGCCCCCTTGTCATCTAAATTTTGAGTAATAGCTCTATATTTAATCAGACTCACCAGCCCTGTAACAATCACTACCACTTCTTGAATGCCTTCTTTAGGCCTGGCACTTACTAGGCCAATCCTCACAATAATCCTTCATAGAAGATACTATCTTTTACTCAGAGAGATTAATGCTCAGAGAGATTAATCCCAAACTCACCCAGCAATGAGTGGTAGAGCTAAAATTCTAATCTTGGTCCACCTGGGTTTCAATCCGATGCTCTATCTCCTCTCTCCTTATCTACTTCCTTTCTAGTCTCTATGTATCGCCACACAACTGTGTTGTCATTTTCTGGGACTTTTACTTTCTCTGATAACTTCAGCACCTGGTGCACATTTTCTCTTTCTCTTCCAGTTCTTCTGATCATCATTGTCATCATCATCATTAACATTCTGACAATCCATCAGGCTAACTCAATGCTTCCTGGTTACTTCATATCAGGTCACATGAAATCAGGTGAAAGTATCAGAAAACCCTGGCTTGAACTCTTTTGCAGTAACGATATTGGTTATCCCACATCTGTTCCGTCCAGTGGAAAAGTGGTCTCCAGACACAATACATGAGGACCCCAGTCCAATTTCTTATGAAATGTCCAGCTATGCGCCCTTCTCCATGAGTATGGGCTGCAGCAGGTCCAGGAACGACATTCAGGTAGGATGGCATTACAAGAACGTTGGATCCCTTCCTTGTGAACGCAGAAAACTTTCCAAGGAAGCCCTTCTGGCAAGTGTCCTTTCCTTCACATTTCGTTGCCAACAACGGAGTGACGTAACCTCCCTAAACTGTTCACTGACAAGAGGCATAGAATTGCCATGCGTGACTTAGACCTGTGCTACTCCAAGAGTGGGCTGAAGTCTGGCTGTGGGCCCCTAACCATTGTCCACTACAAGATATGGAGCTAGCACCAGAAATGTCACTAAGCACACCATTTAGTTCAACTGAC
>NW_012144967.1:6325799-6326344 GCF_000956105.1 Propithecus coquereli
AGCAGAATTATTCATAAGAGCTAAAAGATGGAAGAAACTCAAATGCATATCAGCAGATGAAAGGATAAACAAAATGTGGTGTATCCACACAGTGAAATATTGTTCAGACATAAAATAACTGATACATGCTACAACATAAATGAACCTTGAAAACATTATGCTAAGTGAAAGAAGCCAGACACAAAAGGCCACACATTTTATGGTTCCATTTACATAAAATGTCTAGAATAGATAAATTCATAGAGACAGAAGGCAGTTTAGTGGTTGCCAGGAGCTGGAAAGCAGGAAGGGTGAGTGACTGCTTACTGTGTACAGGTTTTCCTTTTGGGGCGATCAAAATGTTTTGGGACTAGACAGAAGTGAGAGTTACACAACGTTGTACATTTACATTTTCAATGACATCGAACTGCCCACTTTTAAATGTTTTATTTTATGTTTTATGAATTTTCCCTCAATAAAAGAAAAAAGAATACATTTCTATGATTTCATTTGTACAAAATTCTAGAGAATGCAAACTCATTGATAAGGGCAGAAAGCAGATCAGT
>NW_012144967.1:6329459-6359893 GCF_000956105.1 Propithecus coquereli
AAGGAAAGATTGATCTTGTTTCGATCACACAGGGGATAGAGTGGACACCTGAAGAACACTGGGCTTCTCTTAGGCAGGAAGGAAGCTGGGGTATGCTACTCACATTCAGCCTCTCTCACACCTCCACACTCAGGCAAAATGTTCCATGCCCTCACCAGAACCTCCAATTGCTTCTAATTCATTTGGACCATCAGCTCCTTTTTGGAAATACTTAACCCGTGCCCTAAAATGATCCACTACTTGGTAAAACTCACACCCCCTAAGTTTTCCCATGCCTGCTGACTCAATCCTCAGCTCCAGGTGATTTTTCTCTGTTTCTTTTCTTTTGTCTCAGATATTGAGGTACCTTCACCTTCTTTCCAATGCTAATTCTATTATTCAAGCTTCCTCTACTGACTCTTCCCCTGCCTTCAAATGGGCACGATTTCCTCTATCTAAAAATGAATGCAGAAAACTTCTCATGATCATATTGCCTCATCTCCTAGTCACATTCTTGCCCTTTCTTTCACTGTCAAATTTCTAACCCCAGCAGACTAGTATTACTATCTTCATCCTTTTCTTCACCATCTTTTCACTTCTCACCTGCTTGGAATCTGGTTTCCGCCCCCACCACCCTACTAAAAATGAACTTACAAATGCCATGCAACTCCTAATTGTAAAATTCAAGTAATTTTCTACCTTTTGAGATACTGTTTGCTGCTTTTCCCTTCCTCTCATCCTTCTTAGAATTATCTACTCTTCCTCAGATTCTGAGATGTTTGTTCCTGCGAAGCAATACATGTGGTTGATGGAAATTTGCCCACAGAAAATTTAAGAAAAAGAAAAATGGACCATCTTTTGACACTGCATTTACAAAGTTGGTGCACACAGAATTTGAATGGGCGTAAGCAGTGGCCCAGTGCCTGGCCACTCTCTCATACCCTGGAACTTTGTCTGGTTTCCTGTGCTGGTCACTGTCCATTCGTCCCACCTTCCCAGGCTTGTTCTATGTTCTTGTCTGTGCCACAGGAAGCTGTCATCTACCGACGGCTTCACCCAGGTTCCTTGGTCCTCTGGCTCGTGGTTGGCAGGCACCATCAGGAGATTCAAGGGTGGAAGGAGTGAGATCAAGGTGTTTATCCTCCTACTCTGTAGCCAATGAAAGATTCCCAGCCCTATCCAGACATCAAGAATCCCTCTAGCACAGGCAGAGTAAAATAAGAAGTCAGGAAGGATAAATCTACAATTTTAATTTCTTCAAATGTTTAAATTGTGTAGACCAGAGAATGTGGCTTGAGTTTTTATTTGAGATTTTGATAGCTTTGGACTTTGTGGACTAGGAGAACTGATACACAGAATTTACTTTTTCTTTGAGGAATTTATGATATGAAGTTATTTTATAATCAAATTCAGAATTTCTATTTATATGCTATGATTGGGGAGTCTTTATGCACTTTATTATTACGCTAGCTTTATGTCTTTTGATGCCTTTTGATGTTAGTTCTGATGATCTGTATCTCAATGTGACTGGGCCTTATACAGCACAGGAAAAAGATTAGGGAATGCATTTTCAGACACTGCTTCAGACTGGCCTCAGAGTAGGTTTAGTAAGTTCACTATCCTCACCCATCTCAGAATATTTTGGGGACCAAAACCTACACTGCCTTAAGTCCTGAGATTGGTACTAAGACACATGGCCTGATGAATTTGGGAACAAAACTGTCCTTAGCAACTGTCATCTCCCCCACCTCAGGGGACAGACCCACCAGTGAGTGATTCTAAGTTAAGCCAAATGATTATAAGGACAAATAGCTGAGCACCTTGCTGGTGAGGAAAGAAGCCCCCTCCTCACTTCCATAGTTTCCTCCCAAGTATAGTGAACCCACAGAAGGACTTATGAATTTGGTGGATTTGGAAGGTGAACCTGAAGCCCAGCCCCTTTCGCTTTCTGATTTCTTTGTACTGAATGCCTGCAAGGAGCTCTTACTCTCCTTGGCTCCCGCACACCACAAGTCTTACACAAGATGTACCCACCCCCAATACGCAGTCCACCACTATCTGCCAGCAGAATAAGGAAGGCTGCTACCTCTGGAGGTTTGCCATTAAGGATTACATTTGGCTCTCACTCTTAAGCCGTATTTCATCCTAATCACTCTGGCCATTAATAAAGGTAACACAGCAATTCCCCCCCATCCACGGGGGGTATGATCCAAGACCCCCAGTGGGTGTCTGAAACCGCACATAGCATCATACTATGTTTTTTCCTGTACATACATACTTATGAAAAAGCTTAATTTATAAATTAGGCACGGTAAGAAATTAACAACAAAAACTAATTATAACAATATACTGTAGTAAAAGTTATATGAATGTTTTCTCTCTCTCTCTTTCTCCCTTCTCTCTCAAGATAGCTGAATATTTTCAGACTGCAGTTTACTGCTAGTAGTTGAAACCACAGAAGGCAAACCCACAGGGGACTACTGTATGTTGTTTTCCATCTACTTCATTCCTTTACTTTATTTCTATGTTGGTTCAAAATCCAGGTGGGAAAGAGGGCTGTTACATACTGGGCACACTCTGTAACTTGATATCACTGCTTTAGAATATGTGCTCCTTGGCCTGGGTGGAGTTTACCTTTGTCTATTGAGAAAAAACGCAAATACAGTAGTTGTTTAAACTACACACACACATATATACACACACAGAAATTAGATTAGAACACACGTGTTATTTTGCCCCTAAGGAACAATTTTAATCACAAATGAAACTTTTTTATTCATTAGGTAAACCCAGTAAGAGTTCTCTTTGGCAATACCTACTTTTTTTTTTTATTTCTGCATATTACGGGGGTACAAATGTTTAGGTTACATTGCCCTTGCCCGCCCCCCCCCACGTCAGAGCTTCAAGCGTGTCCATCCCCCAGATGGTGCACATCGCGCAATACGTACTTTTTTATTCTTAGTAGTTGATTAGAAACGTTCTTTGTAATTGAAAACAATAAAACTATTTTCATTAAAAAGGGAGGAGGGGAAGGAATTCTATAAATCAGATTGATATTCTCCCTCATAACAATGAATCATTAAGGTTTTATTTAGGCTTTTCTAAGTTCTTCCTCTGCTTTATTAATATTTAGACCCCACCTCAACTTGCAGGTGGAAAGCAACACAGCTCGCTGCACTACCCAAACCAAGACACCTCACTATACAATAGAGCTCGCGGAATACAAAGCCAAACAAAGCCCGCTTGCCTCCCTCCTGTGTTCCCTTGAATGCAAGTCCCTGGCCGAGAACCAACATATTTCTTAGCAAGAGGAAAAATACTTCACAATATGTTCAATTAGTTGCTGTTTCTTAGCTCTTAAATAATAAAAGTCAATAATCAGTGAAGTCATAATCATGGCTTTAAACTCACATGGGGACAACCAGGTTAAGAGTCTGGTTGGGCCAAGTTACCAATTAATGCAGAAAAGCAGAGCAGGTTTATGATCAGATGGTCCCTAGCATTAATTATCAGCTGAAAATGCAATAATCAGGGATTCGTTTCAATGCTTTATGACTCAGATTTAGATGTTAATGGTCACGTAGAGAATCAGAATAATTGTTGGGAACAGGGACACTGTACTCCAGAAGAAATAAGGAATCACCTGACTTCTGGAGTTTCACAGACAGCAGATGGGTCAACAGGGGCCCATTACTGCACGATTCACAGTTCATTTCCAAGTGCGTCCTATGTGTCATGGCCCCAAACACAAATACCTGTGGGGTCAAGTGTATAACAAAAGTAAGTGACACCAGCCTCAGGTAACTAACGCACACACACTCGTCTTCTAAATTCTCAGCAGAACTGGCCACATAATTTGTGGAGTCCCGTGCAAAATGAAAATGCAAGGTCCCTTGTTCACAAAGCAGGGGAAAAGTGACATTAAAGGCACTAAAATGTAAAGCTTATCCTTTCTCCCCACTCTCTCTCTGTCCTGTGCCCCACACACCTGTCAAGGTGTTTTTTATTTGTTATTTAATATTGTGCATCCTCAGGCACAGGGTCACTCATGAGGTGAGTGCAGACTCTAAAATTAAGAATCTATGTTCTTCCTCGACATCTGAAGCTGGAGGGTCTCAAACGGCCTAACCACAATTTCCCTTCCCCTCCCTGCTCCTAAAGATAAGGTCCCCCAGCCAAGCAACCATCTTCATCAGGGGACCAGACACAGTGCTTGCTTATCCTTGAGTAGCAGGTTCCAGCTCTCTGACATCTCGCAGAATTATTTAAACGAGCCAATTACATCCTCCCATGGGAAACAGCCATCACCTCACCCTCTTGTTACTACAAAGCCAGCCTCCCATAGCCCCTGCTTCTTTACTCTGCTCCCAAGTGCCACCCTTGTGCAGCCCTGCATGGCATGCAATTTCCTCCTCCCTGGAGTCATGAGTAACTAACAAACCACTGTCGGCCTCACATGTCTAGTGTCAGGTGTTCAGCCATCCCTAATAACCTTAGGGTGGGAACCCCTCTCTTATCAATAAGGTGAAGAGGAAGTGATCAGAACAGACTCTCACGGCCCCTCCCTGTGACTCTGTGTGCATGCATGTGCACATGCTGACACATGGTCCACCAACTTTCAGGATTCCCGCCCCCAGGCAGCCGGACCACCACACCATGCCCCAGCTAAGGGTGAGGAAGTTGAGCCAGGCATCTTCTCTTACCATGAACCTACTACCTCAATTCATGGCAGACAGGCAATCCTCAATTGCCTATGTTGCAACGTCTAGGCCAAGACATGGTAGGTACCCAGACTGGGGGTAGTAACAGTCTCATCCCTGCCAAGTTACCCATCAAAAGCACATGGCACTGCCAGCCTAGGGTGGAGACAGCTGCCATGATACTCTGAAATGCCACAGGACTTGTATGTTAGACACTGACCCACCCCACATCCACGCCTAGCCACCCACTAGGGGCAGAGGATGGCAGCAAGCAAAGGGTGGGAAAGGAGAGGGAGAGCTCAACAAGACCTGGGCTGCCAGGAGGTGGGGGAGCAGGTCGATGAGAATCCTCCCCAGGGATAGAGGAAGGCAGGGGCCAGAGATGGGACCACTCATGAGTTGAGGCTCTAAACCTGGTGTATCCACCATTATCCTATCAGACTTAATTCTCAGTTACCTTACAGGGCCCCTGACCTTGAGGGTCTCCCCTATGGATCTCATATATCTCACACACAGGCCATGGGGAACCAGGAGGCCTAGCACAGGGTCTCCCTGCCTAACCTGCACAAACCCATTTTATTCAACCACAGCACATCAGCATGTTGGCTTGGGGCACTCTGCTAGGTGGTCTCCCCAGAATTCAAACAGGAGGAAGGGCACAGATGCCCTCTTTTCCCCTAGCCCTTCCTCAATCTATCTGTCCCCTTCCCTTGCTGTAGGTGATAGAGTCCCTGGGTCCCTCTGAGCAACCCCATAAGCATTTTCACCCAAGCGTTCAACCTCTGATTCTTGCATCCACTGCCTGGGCGCCTCCTTTCCATGGTGGAAGAGCTTCCTACCACTTTCTACCTAAGAGGATATTCCCTTGAACCTTGTATTCTCTCCTCTCTATACTGTGTCTTGGCTCTAGGTTATGTTAAGGAATATGAGTGGAATTGAGATGAACATTTTCCCTTTCAACAAACCCCTCCTTTCAATGTAGACTCAAAACATGTCAGAACTCAAAAGTGAGCACTGGTCTCCTTGACGTAAGTGTCCCCTGCGGAAATTAATATATTGGGTAAATGAGCTGCCCTTTGCAAAACATAATTTACAGAGAATAAAAATGTATCAGTATACTATATTTTTAAAATATTATCCCTGGGTCACTGACACTTACAGTAGAAAGAGGGTGAAGCTACATTCATTCTTTTCTGCATCAAAAAAAAATCAAAAGGAAATAATCTTCAGACTGAATAAAATCCAATTTATCGCCTTCCATCTGCATCTGCCTTTGCATATGCCAGAGAGAAGGTACAGGAGGTAGGTATGGATCCTCTGCTCTGCCTTCCTTTCTGCTCCCACCCCTACTTCACTCCTTGCTCCAGGTTATGCTTTTATCATTTTGCCTGAACACCATTATTCTCACATCAGGCCGAGAGACAATATTTTTAAGTTGAGAATGACTGACAAAGCCTTTTATTATTTGTTACTTATATCATGCTTGTTAAGTGATATTTAATCATTTCTAGGCAGTGTTGATGAATCAAACTCTTAGATAATCGGTGCTTTAAATGTATACCTATAATTCTAGCATTAATTGTGTTTAAAATAGCCATTTTTAGTGTTTCCACCCTAAAGTATTTTTTATGAAACTTTAAAGTATAACATGGAGAACCTCTCTATCTTCCAGATGATGAAATTAGATATCTTGCCCAAGGTGAGTTAACCGGTGAGTGGCACAGCCGTGATTCAACCTGTCTCACTTACTCTACTTATAATTTGAATTCATAAACAGTAGGATAGACTATCTCCCTATAAATAGGACCCTGGTTGATGCCTACAGTGCTATATTTTGGAACAGCAGGACAGCTTGCTTTGTACCCAGAGTCCTGATACAACAATACAACCAATGACTGTCCGCAGAACACCACCTGACTTTCTGTCAACACGCTCTCCACCATAAAGCCAACTGGAAATAATGACCGGGCAGAATTCTGTGAATCCCAACCTCCAAACCATGTATCGGCAGACAAAGAATGACCGATTCCAAGGATGTCCTAAGCAAGTAAAGAATCTCCAGGATAGAGTCTCATCTAGTACTACCATCAGCCCAAAAATCTCAGCACCAAGTCCCTGGGACCTGTCTACGAGGACATTCATGGTCATGGTATTCAATGGTGAGTCATTGAGGTTTGCAATTGGTTTGTCAACTCATTTTATTTTCCCATTATGTCCATTTCACCTGCTATTATTTTATTCCAAAAACTGCCTAAATCCTTTCTTGGAATGAGACGGTAGATAAACATTAACCAGATCAGCCCAAACTGCTCATAACAAACTCTAGTAACTGCAAGCTAAATGTTAGAGTTAGGAACCAGCAACCCAGTTGTATCATCTCCCTTCCTTGGTGGTTGAGTGTCTTTGATCACCTCATAAAGCTCAAATCCTTCCTCCGCTGGGATCAGGGCAGGCAGGGCCCACGGGGACAATCATGTCTCAGGCTGGGAAGGATTCCTAGGGATGGCGGGAAGAGACCAGCAGACTAGACTGACCACCCCATGGCTGAATCTGTCCTGTCTGTTGACATATCAATGCAGATAACTTCCTTCAGGGAGCAAGGCTACCAAAACTCCTAGTGCTTCTCCGTGTCTACAAATGGACTCATTTCCAGTCCCTAGGAAGCAGCACGGAGCCCTGAAAAGATAAGAAATATGAACCTAAACCACCATATGAAATCCTTACTGGTCATGTAAGATTGATCTTGAAAAGTTACTTAACTTCTCAGACCCTGTCATCTATAAATTGAGTTAATACTACCTCCTTGCAGGGAGGTCATAAAGAGCAAAAGTAAAAGAATATGGTCCTGTGTAGAGATTGGCTAATAGTAGACAGAGTGTGTCCCTCCACTCTTCCAAGCACTTTCCTCACAACCTGGCCCAGCTCTGCCTTGCAGGTGAGGGGCTGAACAACTGATTACTAATTCTGATCCTTCACACTGCTTAGATTCCATGTCTACCCAATTTCCATTTATAAAATGACTAAAATTGGAATATATATTAATATCTATATATAATCTTTATGACCACATTGTGCCAAATTGACTGACTAGGTTAAATTCTTTTTGCATTAACAGAGGATGAGGGCAATTACGTGGTTTGGTGTTAACTGAACATGAGCCAGACCTTGAGCCAGAACCTCTAACTTCTGTTGAAGGACCCACGACATGCTGGTGCTTTTAATACATACCCTCATCTTAAATACTCACCCCAACCCTGGGTAGCCGATTGTAAAGACTGAGGCATAGAGAAGTTAAGTATCTTGTATCAAGAAAATAGCAGACTGGGAGGTCAAACCTGATCTCATTGGCCTATGCGCTTTCCCAGACAATGTCCTTCATTTAAAAATACCATATGCTGCAGGAAGCTTCCTAATTTTAAACAGTACAACTAGCCTCAAATACATTCTGTTATTCTAACCCATACCTAAGGAGGAGCTATTAAGCAAATAAAATCAGAATCATCCTGCATTTAAGGAATTCACTAAGTACATTCCTTTTGGAATAAATGTTGAGAAAATATATTGGCACCGTCAAACGTAAAGATATGAAGACAGAAAGAACTGCTGCCACGCACTATTTTTTGAAAGATGGAGAAATGTAAACCTCACAGCAAATTTGGTCTTTGTAGAATTCATTGTTTGGTTTCTTTTTGCTATGCATGCTAAAGTTCATTTCATATCCCCAAAATGTCCCAGATTGGTATATAAAAATACTTCTCAAAACTTAATTTGGTAGAAATATATACATTAATAAAATTATGTAAGTCCTGTTGAGGAGGGCATTAGGGCAATTGTGTTAAAATACACTTTCCTCTGGCAGTTGGAATGTAAAAGAAATGCCAACGTGAGCATCAGATGATGAAAGATTCACTCTCTGCCTCGTGGGTGTGGTGGCAGTGAGTTTGCGTTGGCAGTGAGTTTGGTGAGGGCCTTAAGACCAAGTACGTAGATTGTCATCAGAACCTAGAAATCAGGCAACTGGCAGAGTCTGTGATTAAAGTTGGGAGTGGCGGGCCGGAAAGGCAAAGAGACTAGATGAGGCCAAGATCCAAACGTGGAGGTCACAAGAGATGCCAGAGGCACACAAGGTGGGTCAGAAGCTAGCCACCAAGGTCCCTGGAGACAAAGCGCAGGATAAAATCACTATGTGCACCAGCAAATCTTCAGACAGACATCTTTACCCACGGCATTGTTCTGGCATACTCTGCACACACTGTGAATAAAATGACTCTAAAGTGTCACGCTCTGGTCCACGCACTGTCCAAGATAATGGCACCTCCAACTACCCTTTATATTAGTAAAGGGTAGTTTCAATTTGTTTTGTTTACCAACTCCTATTAGATTTACCTACTAAATATTTTCAGGATCCCCTCCCTCTTCCCTTCTTTCTTTCTGCTGTGGTCCTTATCATATCTTGCCCAGATCATGGTTTCCTTGTGACCAGACTCCCATCCTCTGCTCTGATCGACACTCCCCGAGTCCTCCCCAGTTCTAATCCTATTACTTCTCTACTTAGAGACTCAGCGTACACACTCTACAGTCCTTGCTGGTGCTGAGGTTCAGGCCGAGGCTGATGCTGATGAGATGCTCTGTGTCTGGCAGTGCTGCAGGAACTGGGGATACAAAGCACAGGACAGAACTTCTTCCCCCAAAGAGCTCAGCATGTTTTGGAGGATGAAATCCAGCTTCATCTCCTGTCGTCCATCCCCATTCGCATTATATTCCTGCCACAGCGTATCAGTCCACGCTCTTTAACAACTGCTTGCCTCTCTCATTCCTCTGCCTGTCAAACTCCTACTCATCTTTCAAAACCCAACTCATTTACTACCTCGTGAGTAAAATTTTTCTCAGCTCCCCGAAGAAAAATTTGTTCTGTGTGTTTCCAGAGCACTTTGCAATTCTCTCCATACAGCATTAATTGTAAATCCCATTCATTGTAAATATTTGCTTAAAATGTTTCTCTTCCACTAGACTTCATCCGTTTCTTAAGTGCAAGAACTGTATTCTGTCCACATTCGCATTGCTCGAAAAACTAGCAGAGTGCTAAAACATATTTGGCACATAAAACACAGTTTTGAAAATTAATTTGCTAATTAATGCAAGAATGAAGACAAGGTTTGGAACATCAGATTGAAATTTGACACAAAATAACTACACAAACATCTGTATTTCACTTAGTGTACTAAATGTTGCAGATGGAATGCTAGGGGAAACGCCCAGAATGTCTGGGGCTGGGGGGAAGTGGGGATTCTCAGGAATGTAAAGATCATAGTTCTAAATGACTTGAGAGGAATCTATTCACTACATAAATAAATAATTCCCTCAAAAAAATTCAAATCATATTTCTAATTCTTATCAGCAAGATCATCTATTCCTGTCTCCTTAATCTCTTCATTGGCCTGGTGTTGAATTTATGAGATAATTTTTCCTTATCTAATTAAAACCATATTTCAGAGAGGTGGGAGATGGTTCAAGCTCTCCTTCATGTCCCACACCATCCTGTGAGCATCCCTCGGCACCAAGAGCTTGGATACCAGAATCTGAGAGAAAGTCAATAATTGACAGCAAAGAAAGAATTCAAGGCATTGATCATCTCATCAGATTTAAGAGTTGAGACAAAGCCACAGAATTGAACATCACATTAACTCTGCTTATGTGAGAAGGGAGAAATATTTTAAAATAGGTTCAGGTTAGAAATGCAGAAGAGATTTAAAGGCAATTTATTCTAACCCAGAGTTTCTCAACCTTAGCACTCTTAACATGTTGGATCAGATAATTCTCTGTCCTGTGCACTGTAGGACATTTAGCAGCATCTGTGGCCTCCACTCACTAGATGCCAGTAGCACCCCGCTCCCCTAAATGTGAAAATCAGAAATGTCTCCAGACATGCCAAATGTCCTGGGGGGGGCATGGAATTCAACCCTGGTTGAGAACCACTGATCTAACCCACCACAAACAAAAATGCCTCTAGCGCCATTAAAGAAAGCTGCTTTCTCAAA
Organism: Propithecus coquereli; assembly: GCF_000956105.1. NCBI lineage: Eukaryota > Metazoa > Chordata > Mammalia > Primates > Indriidae > Propithecus > Propithecus coquereli. Next base: position 6,340,177 of record NW_012144967.1, read on the forward strand.
TGCTTTAATAATAACAAAATGTAGAATAGTGTCAAATTCATATTTAGACAAAAGATGTTGTGCATATTATCCTAGAAGTAATACCTAAACCCCACTGAAGGAACACAGAGCCAACTTTGACATAATCTCAATCAGTTGAGGTCTATTTTGGGTGGGAAGTCGAGGCAATTTGCCATGTCAGTAGGCTTTTCCTTCCTTCATATTTCTGGAGGGCATGCTGCTGCTTGCTCTGCAGCCAAATCAGAAGCTAATAACATGATGATTTTTGTTTCAAACATAAAGCAAAGTGCAAAGGAATGTTTTGCTTGAAAAAGCAGGCGGCTTCGAGAATCCCTGATGTACAAATGGTGTGCTCACATACCATGCCACTGACTCAGCCCTCCCTCAACCCACGGCACCTGACATCAGTGAAAACCAGACAAAAGGCCAAGTTAATATTGATTCAACAGAGGAAAATACCTTTTAAAAACATAATCTTTTTATAACCTCTTCAGGCCTTAATTTCCTCACCTCTAAAATCATGTCATAAGACCTGTTTCACACATTTGTGAAAACTAAATGAGACTGTGTAAGAAGGCATTAGATGGCACTTGGTATACATTTCCATAACTGTTTAAATAATCAATTTGAATATATTTCTTCAGTCACTTTCTCAGTATCATGAGAACTAAGATTAGAGTTTGTCTTCAACCTTCTGTTGAAAAGGGTAAAGAGAAGAAAAATTGGAAGAATTGGAACACTATTCACTTACTAATGTATGTAGGTCCTTTTGTGCCTCAAGAAAATACAAAACATGTGGAACAAATATTTCATATACAATAAGCCTCTAACCCTAACTTCTTAAAATGTAATAAGAATTGTATTGGCCTCCTGCTATTTCATCCCCTAAAATCATTTAGCTTATAGGATATGTTACTTTAAAGAATGACAATTTTATATTTTATGTGTTTATTAATATACTGCTATCAAACCAATAGCAAAGGGTACGTATGTTACAAGGTTTATGAAATAGAATATCAGAACCAAGAAAATGAAGACAAATCAGAGATAGGAATCAAAAGGACAAATTGTTTTCTTTCTCATTATAGAACAATGACAAAGTACCTAATTTTCTATTACAAAAGCACTGTATGCTTACTTAGAACATTTGTAAAATATAGAAAGCATCAATAAAAAAATGAAAATAATCTGTAAGCCTAGATCTATTTTTATTTTAGACTATATAATTCAAAGAATGTCAATTTTAAACATTCAGAATCACAACATGCCCTTCCAAGAAATATTGACATTCATAAAACGTATGAAAAATAAATCAAAACTAGATCTAGGAGAGCCAACTTTTAATGCAGAGAACATCAAATAAAAATAATCATGCTAAATAGCCGGGGATTTTTGAGGCTGCAACCGGCACTAAGCCAAGTCTGCACACGGGTCCTTTGATGTTTTATGGTGTTTCATATTGTGATGTTATCTCCCCTGGCAATTTTTATTATTCCCATGCTCCGGGTGGGGAAACTGGAGCTGAAAGATGGTATACAACTCGTACAAGCTCACACCTCTTAGTGCAGCCAGGATTGGAACCCAGGTCCCCTGGCCCTAGAGGAGTTGTGCCTCAGTAGATGAAGGGTAACGGCTATGCAGAGACCAGGAGCTTTTCCTGCCACCAAGACAGCACCGTGGCAACGCCTCAGACCAGCGCTATGAAAACTGAGGACCACCTAATGATCCTGCTGATTTCAGTGCCTGGCAAATCACTCTCAAGCTGGTCCCAGGTAATGACAATACTAATCGTGAAACCTGAATTCCCCTCAGATAAGGCCACCTTCCTCGTAGATAAGTCGCCAAGCGGAAAAATCAAGATGGACTCCTCTTTCTGAAAGATTCTTTCTGACTAGAGATTTCTAAGTAGGTCCTTCTCTTACACATACTTAAGGAAGTGCCCAGACCCTTTATGATTTAGTCCGCAGGTGGTGAATCCTGCCAGGACCAGGTGCTTCCCTTCAGGGAAGCACGTTTCCTCAGGGTAGGCCCAGAAACGCTGTGCAGGAACTAGGACCCGGACTCGGGCTTCAGGAGTCTGCTTGGTACTGTATTTTACTGTGTCTGAGCTGGTACCCAAGTTACAAAACAAAGTCCTCTGAGAAATCCCCTTTCCTCTCCCCAAGTGCAAAAAGATTCTTCCTCGGCTGCACTGGCTGAAGTGTGTGCGTGGGGGGCGGGGGTGACACAGGCACTGTCTTGGCCACCACTGCTGGCGTCTCGGGGGGTCACGCGCACCCGAAGTCCACCAGCTCTGGGCCTGCACAGCCACAGGAACTGCCCGGGGACTGCAGCCCTTGTGACGTGACCGTCTCAGAAATTTAGTCCAGGCCCCGGGCTGCTCTTTCTCTCCCGGGTGGTGAGGGAGCCGGAACTCGGGCTTCAGGGTGGAGGATTTCCCTCTGGCCGGGCTGGTCTAAACGCTCCCTCCGCTCTGTGCTGTGTCCCCCTGTGCCAGGGCGGCACTGAGTTTTAATACAAAGCTCCTCAGTCACTTCGCTCTCCCTCCCCCGGGCACACAGACTCCCTCTCCATTGGCGGCCACCTCACTGGCCAGGCACAGCCCGGGGATGGGGGGGCCGGGGAACCAAAGCAAAAACGGAATTCCCGCCCCCCTCCGGGCCCCCGGCCCTGAAAAGAAGGTAAAAACCGAAAAGAAGAACCCCTAACCGAATTTTTGGCTCTTCTGAAGGCGCCTGCTTGTGCGGACAGCTGTCGAATTAGGTGTTCGTGAGCAGGGATGGTCGCTCGAGGTTTATGTTCCGCCATCTTGCTCCGCCCCAAACTCCCCCTTTAGTACCACGTGCGGAACGCTGCACACAGCGGTGCTCAGTTTTTGGCAACGAGATATTTAAGAAGCGCTGTTCTAACCCAAAAGTAGTGTGTGAGTTTCAAGCCTGTTAAGAATCTTTTAATGCCAGGGTCTAATAGAATATAACTTTAGGATAGTGTAATTTCCATGGCTAATTCCAAAGCAATGGTAATAACCAATGAGTACCAATTTACCAGTATGCTATCTGTATGGATGGTCAACCCAAGACCCACATGTGTCTCAAATTTGAAGTTTCAATTCAGACTTTTATCAAAGCACCTGTTAGACAACCAGCAGGTGCCATGATGGACACCAGAAATTCAAACATAAATCAAGGTAGAGTTCCTGCCTTCACAGCTTAGTATGGAAGATTTTATGAAAATAAATATCAGTAGTATAAGAACCAAGAATGATAAACATTATGGTAAAAGTACGTGCAGCATCACAAGGTATCAGAGAGGGGTAGAATGATTAATTATTCATGTCAGGGAAGCATGAAGAGTTACAGAAATGAAATGGAATTTGAGCAGAGTCTTGACAGGTGGGAAGGAGCTTGCATACAGGTGAGTCACAGTATAGTGATGTCTGATTTGGGGCAAACAGTCCTAACTTCCTAGAGCAGGAATATATGGAAAGGTGAGTCCAGATACAGGGCTTGGCACATGGGCTGAGGCAAAGATGCAATGACCCAATTCAAACATACTTGCAAATACCCTGTAGATAATAATGAGAAGTATCGGAGAGTATAATACCGAGAATGAGGATAGACTATGTGAATTAGAATGAGACAATGAAAGCAGAGGACTCAGTTGCAGACAAAAGAATATGAGGACTGAAAGACCCATGAGGATGCCCTGTTTCCATAAATCAGGAGAGAGATGAGTCTCACGGCACAACAGATAAACAAGTGCGGGGTGCATGCTGGGAGTTGCTAGAAGAAAGAAATCGAGGAGAAACAGGGAATCCCACAAAGGGAAACGGATACTCATTGGCCCAATGAGAAGTGCCAAAAATAGCTCCATACCTCACAAGTATACATGGGCCTTGTATATGTCTTACTTAAAATGGGGACACATCTATACTAATGACAATAAAAGACTTAGATATCACATTAGAGAAGGGTGCTACTACTGAGGAGCATCAGTGCTCTGCCAGGCACCACACTAGATATTTTTGCACATTTTGCACAAGGAATATATCCCGGGAGGTCATTGGCATTCTTGCCCACGGGCAAGGCCAGCCACCCACCTCCTGAATGAATTGGCCCTAGGAATCCATCAAGAACACCCTCATTTTGCTGTGTTTCTCTTCCTCAGCAGCAAAATGAATCATTCTTTTTGTGACATCAGCCCTACAAATCAATTCACTGAATTAAAACAGGCCCTGCTAGAACAGAAGACAAACCAAAGGTTTCGGGTCTCTTTTCTTCCCACTGGTTTGCACAGATCAAAAACTGCTCCAGGATTTCTAAAGAGAACAGCTCAGGCTTCCCCTGCCCAACACCACCCTGGGCTTCAATGAGGCCAGACCGCCCTTGGGGACAACTGCGATACTCTTGAAATGTCAGAGGCAGCACTATAAGCCTCCAATCCTCCGTCACGTTCTGTGCTATGGGTATTGATTTCAGACAGTGTTACAGAGCAAAACTGAAAAGCTGTTCCTTTGCAGCTCGTGGGCACTCGGGCTGGCTTTTCACAAGGGGCTTTGCACCAGCAGCCTCGTGTCTGGTGCCTTTGAAAGCAGATCCAGGCCTTCCGAGGCTTGTTCCTTCACTTCCTGAGATTGGATCAATGTGGCAGCCAGACAACACTTTCATTATTTTGACAAGCGTACATAGCGCGCTCATACTCAGAGACAATAGAAGGCCTCCAGTCACTGGTGTGTACAATATTTAAGCAGAATAAAAATTTCAGGGTGCCCTGATGGCTCCATCTTGATATTTTTGGGGGGAGCTGTTATCCGTTGGAGGAAGTCTGTATTTGCTGAACAGACAATAGATTGCACGTCATCATATACTTTGGGGTGGGGAAGAGAAGAAGATGAACAAGAAAAGTCCCTGCCTCAAAGAAATTTGCAGTCTAGAAAAGAAAACTTATATGGATACAAACGCTGTCAGGAAGCAAATCAACATGGATGAGGAGTGGGGAATGTGGTCTGGGCTGTGCTGGGGCTGGGGTGAGTGAGATTTGCAGTCCAGTCCCAGATACGTGATTAGAGGGAGACAATACTAGGATCAGAAGAGTGACTACTGTTCTGCTGCCCTGTGATGGTGAGAAATGAATATCAAAAAAGAGTCTGGAATCTTGAACTCATTATCAGCTAGATGATCTCTCCGAATATCCTCCTCATACTTTAAATCCAGACAACATTTGAGTAGTTGTATTGGCCCCAGTGTCTCGAGTTTTGGATCCCTGTGTTGTGAGTATCAGATATGGTTTTGTGCAAGCCATCTTTTCTTACGAAAAAGGACAGAATGTGAGAATCAAGAAACCTACAAATAAGAAGGTGGGCCCTGTAGCAGTGAGACTGTCTGATACTGAAAGTGACCTTGAGGTTTCTCTCTTCCACCTCGGAGAACCGCAGGAAGAAAAAGCAAAGCTAATGGTGGAAATAAAGTAAGATAGGTGTTTAAAATGTCAAAAATCCTATCTATTTTTAATGATCTCGGATGCTAGAAACCCAAGGAAGGAAAGTCAGATTTAAAAATAACCATTGAGCTTTCATGCGGTACCATACTTCACAAAGTTTCCAAACTTCCCTGTATCAACTTCCATAATGTTATAAGGATATTGGTGGTCCCAGGGCTGGAGATTAGACAGGGACAAGGAGAAGGAATGCATAGGGAAAGGTGTATAATCAAAGATCACTAAATGCAAGCTAAATGCGTAAATAAACAGAGCCAAAAGTCAACTTACATTTTTGCAGAAGAATCTCAGCTTATTTGTTCGTACATTTATTTCATTCAGTCAGCAAAACTTTACCAAACCCTAATATTTCCCAGGTGATGAGCTGGGTGGTTGGGATTCCAGGAGCTTGTCACCTGGTAGATCACACTGGGAATCTCTGCTGATCTAAAATTGTGGATAAACCATCTCACTTTTTCTCAGAAATTAAAAATATGTGATAGTCATCCTACTTCTGTTTCTCTCTCATTCATTCATTCAGTTACTTATCAACAAAGATTTCATCTACACCAGGCATTTTTTTAGGTTTGGAAGATACCAAAGTGAATGGAATACAGCCCCTACCCTTAAAAAGAGCCAGGCAAGTATTTTCAGTAATTCCAGTGTAAGAAGATCAATACAATAATTATCACATAAAAAAAATTCTATAACAGGTACCAATGATGGGGGGAAGGGATTTTTGAGGGAAGAAAAGGAGAGTAGCATTGGATCTGGGTTGCCAAATACGTGTAGGAGCTTCCCAGGCAAAGAAAGTAAAGTAGAACATTCCCTGCTGACAACAAGCAAGACATGCTCTGCAGAGGACAGGGAGTGTATGGGGTGTCCAGCCAGGAGTAAGGGGTAGGTTCTGTGCCACCGGGAGCAATGTGCTTTGGGCAGATGACCTGATTCCACACAAACGTAGGCACCAACAGGAAGATCTTGGCAACTCTGTCAAGGCGTTTAGACTTAATTTGGTCAACAATGGGGCTGCTTCCAGACACTTCCACCCTCACTTTATCAAGTGAAGCCCAGGAAATGTAACCAACTTGCCCAAGAACAAGTCTATCAACCAGCAAATGGCTATCTCATTTTGCTTAGAGAATGAGATACTGCACTCTCCAAGTGTGGCTGAATTTTGAGCAGACATTGAAATGATTAGCCTATGGGGACACACAGGGCATCACTATAATGCCATATCTAACGTTTGTTTGTTATTCCTTCATGCATTTATTCAACACCTTCATATCTGTCCCTGCTCCATGCTAGGCACCATGTTAGACCCTTGAAGTATAATTGTGGCAAAAATAGACATGAAGTTGGGAGGATAGACATTATAAATGCAGGGCATCAGAGAGTCACCATAGCAGGGAACCTTGACCTGACCTAGGGAAGTGGGGTCCACTCCTTAGAAGTAAAATGCTGTGGGTCGGGCACAGTAGCTCATGCCTGTAATCCTAGCACTCAGGGAGGCGAAGGTAGGTGGATCATTTGAGCTCAGGAGTTCGAGACCAGCCTGAGCAAGAGCGAGACCCTGTCTATACTAAAAATAGAAAGAAATTACTTGGATGACTAAAAATATATAGAAAAAATTATCCGGGCATGGTGACACATGCCTGTAGTCCCAGCTACTCGGGAGGCTGAGGCAGTAGGATCGCTTGAGCCCAGGAGTTTGAGGTTGCTGTGAGCTAGGCTGATGCCACGGCACTCTAGCCCAGGCAACAGAGTGAGACTCTATCTCAAAAATATAAATAAATAAATAAAATAAAATGCTGTGGAGAGTTGCCTGTTGGTGCTTCACTCAGCAAGCCTACTTGGATGTGGACCAAGCAAACCTAATAGCCAACATTCCACCAGCCAGGACTGCCACACGAAGTTGCTGCATCTCCCATAGATGTGTGTTCCTGCCTGAATGTGCACTGACAGGAAGCAATGCCAGTCCTTCTGCATGTCACAGAGTCACCACTTTCTCTATCAGTCTAGAGCAATCCTTGAATCTTGTCCATAAAACTCTAATTGGACAAGAAATCAAAAGCATTTCATCGAAAAGAAATCACAAGGCTGTGACTGACTCCATCATTTTTGTCAATAGGTGGGAAATTCAAGTGCAACTCCTGTATATAATTACCCATCATGTCTTGAATACAAAATTACAGCTTTCACAAGTTAGACACATTCCACATGCAAATATTGCAATGGTATAAAAGGATAGTTGGACAATAGATTCCATAAACAGAATGGATGAGTTAGTAGAGTTTTTTTTACCACTAACATATTTTATGCATTATGATGATATGCATACTACAAATTTGCAATCACCTCTAGGATAAGAATTTATATTGGATTTCTTTTCCTATGATCACAAAATCTCCCCACCTTCTCTTGTTCCCCCCTCCAAGCTTCCTGAGAACCCAAAAACAGCACTGGAGTGGGAGTCAGGAAATGTGCATTATTTCTTAGATTCCATCACAAACTCCTTTTTGTTGGCAAGTTTTTAAATCACTGCTTAATGTTCTCATTTATAAAATATAAATAGTGGCACCTACTTCATTGAACTCCCAGCCTGCTGGGAAAAACATTGAATTTGGAGTTAAGAGTTTGGTTTTGCCACTGCCTGGAAAATGACTTTGGGTAAATCGCGTAAATTCCCTGAGACCAAGGTAATTCACCACTAAAGGGGGCCTAATTCCACCTGCCTCATAAATTTGTCCTGAGAGTTAAATAAAGTAAGCCAAAGTGTTTTATAAACCACAACTACTTATGGTAGCATAAGGTATTATTAATTAGGATCAAATAAGATCACAAGTAAGATCTTATAACCACAGTGCTTTCAGAAGCACATAGTACGTGTGGCAGAACTTACACAGCCAGCCACTCTGTGTGGATTTTCCACAATCAACCTTTAACCTCTATGACAGTTTAGGGATAACTCCATTTATCATTAGCTAAGAAAAAACCAGGGGATCCTAAGGAGCAGGATGCCCGAGCAGCTCCAGTTGCCTCCCACTGAGTGTGTCTAGGAAGATTGGATGACACCAAGACCCAGCAACTGAGAAACGATGTCCGCATGCTACGCCTGTACTGGGAAAGTTGGGATGGAAGAATGAGGAGCTCCTTTGTGCTCCAGAAATTCTAAGGCTTAATAACAAAAGTGATTTCATGTGATCTCCCCCCTACTACAGCCAAGCAAGTTCAGGGTTCAAGCCAAGACTTGTTCAACAAGAACCAGGCAGAACCTTTCTAGGATAATGACGCATGAGATTGAACTTCAGAATGGTGGTTTTTGATGATGTTTCATTTCCTAAACCCAAATTCATTCATTTCACTGCCCCCCTCAGTCTATCAGATATTCTAGAAGCACTCAGCCTTCCCCAAACTGACTCATTGATCCATAGCACACTTGACCAAAAGGAGAGAAAATACGCTGTCCAGATTTCCCCAAATGTCCCCAGCATGCTGGACGTCTTGACCAGGAGCAGTAGAAATAGCACTGGCACGTTCCCCCTTTGGCCTTGGTTCGTAGCAATGTGTGGGTGGCGTCTGCAGCACCCTGTGCCAACCCAGAGCACAAGGACATGGGCATGACTTTCGCAGCTAAGTTCCCAAGGTAACTTGTATAACTCTGCTATAGTAGTTACTTTTCTAAAGGTCAAGATTTACATGTTTATTTTGACTGGTCCTTTTTGGCCTAACACAGATGAAAAAAAGGAGGAAAAAAAAGAGAGAAAGAAATTGACACAAATAGATTAATCATTTGCAAGTGAAATCTACAGCTCATTTTGGGAAATCACCCACGAGAACTTTGCTTTATGTCCTTGAAAGGGGAAAGAAAGGATGACATTGCAGCTCAGCTTGGAGCACCCAGGGGCCAAAAGGCAAGTCCCAAAGAAGAACATCTGGTTGGCGAGCACAGAGGAACATAACACCTGCAAACTCCCCGCCTATTTACTCTGTAACTAGTTGTCCATTATCCACACAAAATATGTTTTGGGGCTGGAAACCGGTTGTTGGTGCCAAGAAAGTCTGGAGTGATAACGCAGCCTGTTTACCTTGGAATCTCCCCATGCTCGCAGGGGCGGGCCCTGCTGAGCCAAGACAGCCTTGGAACATTTTTCCGCTTAGCGTCTCTTTGCTGAAACCTCTACAAGTTTGGCGCTGGCGACTGGGACGGGGCGTTGGAGGATGAGAGTGTGGAGAATGACTCCTGGGCTTCAGGATAGGGTTATGATATTATTTATTCCTCTGTGATGATTTTCTGGCAGGGCTTTTCGCTTCTTAGCCTCTGGAAGGAGTTGCACGTATCAAAAACAACACCAAAACAAACCATTTTAACACCCACACTTACAGGAAACTCTACCCCTGGGGCTCAGAGTTCTTCTAAAGGAACAAGAAGGCCTGTCAGGCTCAACTTTGCCCTTGGCAGCGTGGCTGTCAGCCCTCAGCACAATTTATCGTGTCCTTCTTTGAAGCACTCTTGGCCTGGAATGAGGCATCCCCCAAAGAGACCCAGCTGACAGCGGCCCCTGGCAGAAGAGTTCCCGCCATAAGTCAAGTCCTCTCACTGTCAGGTGGGCCAGCCAAACCCAGCATCACCCCCTGTCGCCACTCTGAATCAAAATTTTAGCAGGATACGAATCGGTACAGTGAACACCATTGGCTTGGGGACAATTTGAAGGCTAAAATGAAGAACTGAGAAGAGGTGTGTGGTAAAACAGCAGAACTCACGTTTTATGTGAGTCCCAGCTTTAAGCCAATCTCAGTGATTAGCACTTTGCATGACTTTTCCCATAGAACTCGCATAACAACTCTATTCCCCGTATTTTGTAGACTAAAAAAAGGAGGAATTCTCCCAGGGTCAAGTTACGTAGCAAAATGGAAAAAATGGGGTTTCCACCCACAAATGTCTGGCTTTTTTCTACTACATCATGCAGCCTGCAAAATGGAAGGTTGGCAAGTGCTGATGTTCCTTTTGACTTCAAATATATTCAAAAAGACCCAGTGTGGTGCTGGGTTGTTTGTCTGTTTGTTTCAAATAACTGAGCCTGGTCGCCGACCCTTCCCGTAAGCCTCCTTGTTTCACCCTGAGAACAGCAGAAAGCTAAGGAGTGATGGGAAGAGTGTTGGGCTGGGAGCAGGAAGGGCCGTGCCGCGGGCCAGGCCTGCTTCTCTCGCTGCGTGCTCAGGTCCCACATGCACACTTGTTTCCCGTGAGAGAGTTGGAATCCGTGATGCGACAGACATTTGCCGTACTGCTTAAGGATGTTCGATTCCACTCTAGAAAATAAGAGAAACAGACCAATGAGGACAGAGGAAAGAAAGTACAGTGAGACGCCTAGAACACAGATACAAGAAGCAGAGCACAGGCATGTTGGTGGTAGTTGGGAAGGATGAAAGGGCCTGAGGCCTCAAATATGCAAAATTACACTAAGTATACTTGAGGAACTCAAAATTCACCACGACTTAAATTGGCCACTCATGGGGAACACTCGTTTTGGCTCTATTTCTCCTTTGCCTAAGAAACACGGATAAAAGCCAGCAGGAAAGACTAGCAAGCTACAGCTGTGACCAAGCACGCTTGCCTCCACACCTCACAAAAACGAACGTGTGTGTCTGCCTAAGGACCCGTACGTCTGTTGGACCCTTGTTATTAATGCTGGTCCTCTCCATAAGTCTAGCAGAGAAGGCTGAGGTGTCAGAGAGAGAGAGAGAGAGAGACCTAGAGGGAGAGAGAGGGGGGAAGCGAGAGGGGCTGTGATTGTTGCCTAATATGGGATTCAGGGAGTGTGGTCCTTTGGCCCTGCTTGTACCCTACCTTGATGTGTTAATCCTCATCTCTTTCTTCCCTCTTGCTTCTCACTGTGTATGTTAAACCAGTGTATCAAACCATGTGATTTGAGCATCTTATTTTGGCATTTGAGCTTTTATGTTCCCTGACTTCTGCAATGGCTTGCTTGGTACTGTCCCTGGAGGATGTCATTGCATCAGGCTGATTCCCACTTGGCACACGACCACCAGCATTCAGCCTACCTTTAGCATTTTCTGGTTCTTGATCCTCAAAAGACAATGAATCCTGGTAGAATAATTCAATGGCAAAGAAAACCAAGTAAACTTGAAAAGATTAACATGATTTTATTTTAAAAAGACAATGCTTATCCATGTCATTGGAATTTGTATTCACTTATTTAAAATCCACTCAGTGTACTTTGGGCTTAGCCTGTCAGTTGGCACGTTCACCATCCTCAAAGTCCCCTCACGCTGTGAAACCTACGTGAGTGTCACACTAACCTTGTAAGGTTCTCAGAACACATGTGATTCCTTCTGTTCCACAGGTGAATAAACGGGGCTTGAGCGAGCATCATGAATTGCCTAAGAGTAAATTGCTACTAAAAGATGAGCCCAGACCTAGAATACTAAGCAAATATTCTTTCCACTATTCCGTGTATGCATTGAAATGTCGTGCAGACTCCTACCCACATGTGGTGGGAATTGACAGGCAGGAAAGATAAAAAGGTAAATAGGTAGGGAGAGACAGAGAGAGAGAGAAAAATAAGATAGATGATAGTGGATGATATATTTTACCTATATGACATATATACTACCATTTATTGAAGTCCTAGTTTGTGTCCAGCAATGTTATATGTGTTTTATCTGCAGTATCTGTTTTCCTCAAAGTGCTAGGAGATAGTGTCATTCTCCCTTCATCACTGATGAGATGTTACTTTAATGACATGGCTGATGACAAGTAGAAAACCCAGATTTTTAACCCAGGTCTGCTAACCTAAAGACTTTCTTTCTAAAATGCAATCATCATAGTTATCATCACTACCAATTAAAAATCCATAAACTTTTTGTGTATTTTCTATGTAGTGGGCAGGGTTAAGCATTCTACATGCACCATCTTAATTTTCCTCATAACAATCTTCAGAAAGTCTCTGCAACAAAATGTCTCTTTTCCAAACGAATGAAGAGTTTATGTGTTAAACTGTAAACACGTGGTTTTAAGCATTTACAAATACGCAATGAAGAGCAAGCAATCAGAATACCCTGGGAAGATGAGGATGGTCTTTAACCTCTGGCGTCTCCTTCTGCCCAAACTGGGGTACAAAGAGGAGAGCACACACAGGACTTGTCTTGACAGAACAAATTGCAGCAGGGGGGTGAGGGATTGAGAGAACCAAAGGCAATGTGTGGGCCTTGTTTCAATTCCAATTCTTACAAACCATGCATAAAAGGACGTTGAATATAGACTGGGTATTAGATGATGTTAACAAGTTATTGGGTTTTTATTTGGTAAGGTGTGATAACGTTACTGTGAATATATAACACGATGCCTTATTTTTTAGTGATGCATACATACAAGAAGATCTAATTATGAATGAAATTCATAATTTCTTGGGTTTATTCTAAAATTCTTTAGCAAAAAATAAAGATGAGGAAAATACGACAAAACGTGAATAGTTGTTAAGTCTAGTTGATGGGTATATAGGTGTCTGCTATAATATTCACTCTATACTAATCTACTTTTATATGTTTCAAATTTTTCAAAAGGAAAAGGAAAAGAAATTATGTTGATGGCTGAAGAGGGTGAGATAGGAGGGGCAGAGAAGAGAGCCGGGAAGGAGGTGCAGGAGGTAACTAAAGGACGGGAAAAGAATAAAAACAAGAAATGAACTCACTGGGAGTAAAGGGGGTTGCGATCGGGAGGGTGTCACCACAGCTGCTGCCCTGTGACTCCAAGGATTCACGTAAGCGTGATGGTGACCAAAAAAATAAAGATAGCTTAATTAGAATCCACATCAGAATGAGTCAGCGAGGGAAAGACCAATCGACCATTCAGCATGAAAGTCAGTGTGTGCCTGTTTCAGTAAACCACACCACCACTCACGAGGTACTTATAATTGTGCCCACATGACAGATGGGATCACTGAGGCCCAGAGAGCTAAAGACCCTTGCCTAAGATCCGGCAGGGCCCTGAGTCACAAGGGAACAGGCGGAGAGGAGAAGGGAGAAGTCTACAGGGCAGGGCTTTGGATCCAATGGGACTTCTTTAAAAGTGACGGTGAGCCAGTTCCTTTTCACATTAAGCTTCATTTGAAGGTAGGGTTCTGTAGCTTAAATAACACAAAAATCGAAGGTTTAGAGAACTGAAGCTAAAGGTATTAGTTTGAAAGACTTAACCCCAAGGTTACTGCAGACAAAAAGGAGAGTCACAAATGAGAATGCCAAAAGGTGCTTTTTAAAATTTTCTACATCTGTGTCAACCTCAGTCTCACTGCAATTACCCCCAAGATTTCGCCTACAACTGCATACGATTTCTACCCAGAAATTCCCTAACACTGTAGGAGTTTGCTTATGAACTTGAAATTGCTAGGGGGCAGGATGAATGGGGATGAGAAAAAGGTGAGTGGGAAGAGAAACCGTGATTTAACTGGGCAAGACCATGCCTTGGGGCATGGTCGTTGAGGAGGACATGAACCCAAATGCAACTGCATTGGAATGACAATGTCCAACTGGGGGAGCCTTTAAGTTATGTGCCAAATGGCCTTGGAGTTGGGGGTGGGGGGTGGGGGGTATTTCCCTGCTTTCCCTTCTCCACTAGAGAAATCAAGTCACACATATTCCTGGAGCCAGATGCAGAGATCTGCACGGAGGCTCCTTGTATAAATTTTCAGTGAATGTGATTCACACCCCATCTGCCACAACTTTAGGGCTCCCAGAAACTTTGCCACTTAAATAATAATAACAATAATAATGACGATAATAAGGTTGGGTTTATGTTTTGGCTGAACCCCTGCCTCACTGTGTGGCCTTCGGCCAGTCAGGTGACCTGTTTGTGTCCTGATAAGTCAAACCAGCTGAAATTGAGCAAGAAGCAAGGACCTCGCTAGAAAACAGATGCTACAGCTGTGCTCAACTTCATTTTACGTTTTTAAATTGGGGGCCAGAGGGGAGAAGGGAGTGGTGAGTTGTTTTGAATATTCAAGAGCAGCTCCGAGCTAAGGCACAGAAAGTGTTTATTGGAACCTCCTTCCATCACAGCCACTAGAGGTAGATGTCCTGTGGTCAACCTGGCTGCCTGCCCCAGAGATGGTGAGCACAGCCCTTGGCACATTAGTGGCCAGAGACCCTCTGCAAGCACTGTTGGACCCCACTCGCCCTCCCTTTAAACAGCTTAACCCTTGAAGTGAGGGTGCCTCAGAGGTCAGGTTTGTTAAAATAGCACCACTTCGAGGCTTTCCTGGCTCCCCCAGCCCCTTTCCCCATGTTTATTTTTGGCCAGTGCCCTCATTGCTACCTAGCGTCTAATGTTGTGACTTGTTTATGTTCTCTCCCCTGCTGCAATGAAAGCTTTCTCAAGGAAAGGGGCTTCTGCCCATGTTGTTCACCATTAAATCCGCAGTGCCAGGGATGGTCCCAATAACTAGCTTGTTTTCTCTAGGCTTTAAAGCTGGGAAGAGTGAGTGTCGGAGCAGGGTTCACAGGGAACCTACTGGTGTGGTTAATAAACAACTGGGCCGGCCAGTCTTTAAGTAAGTGGAATGCATCTATCGGGTGCTCTCAGTGTGCCGGGTGAGATTACAGGATGCTTCTGACATCACAGCACAGGGACGCTGCTTGTGCCAGGGTGGCGGGTCCCTGCCTCCAGGCTTATCACCCACCAAGTCACCTCCACGCTGGCACCACAGGCTCTCTCTAAAACACAAGCCTGACCCTCCGGGCCCCCTAATGCTGCTCATTGCCTGCATGATAAACTCCAGACTCCGCAGAAGGTGCTCCTGGATCTGCCCCAGCACAGCCTTCCTGCCTGGTTCCTGGCCCTGCCTCCGTGCGGCCACAATCTCTCCCCTTGCACATTGCTGGACATGCCGGGCTCTCCCAGTCTTCAAACATTGTCTTCGCTCCGCCGTGCCTGAGGCGCCTCTCTCAGGTGGCCAACAACCACAGGCTGGCACCGCTAAGCTCCACCGCCAGCGGCTTCCTGAATCCTTCCCTGTTGACTGCTCCCCTCCACCCTCAGGGTCCCTCCTGCATCTTGGGCGAACCTCTCTGAAACTGTGCTGCACTGTACTGTTGTCTGTTGGATGTTTTCCAAGGGCTGTTTCCCTGCTAACTGGGTAGGGTCTCAAGGACAGGAATAGAGTCTTATTTATTTCCGTGCCTGGTCTAGGGTCGGATGTATGTATAGATCCTCTGCAATTGTTGAATAAATGAAAAATCAACCCTATCTCTTTTCTCGGTTTTAATGGTTCCCTGGTTTCCATCACCCTTACAGCTCACTTTAATATATCAAATGGATAATGAAAAGCTGCTAGAATGCTGAAAAATAGCTTTTTATCTGCCTGAGGTTCCATCCAATGTGACATTCTGTGATTCTCTAATTTTTGGATAGAAAATTAACATTAGGGGGTCTGGATTTCTTTAGCTTAAAGGGTTTACCATGGTGTGCTGCTGGAAAGCACAAGTGTATGGGGGAGGGGGACAGCATGGAAAAAGAGAAAAGAAAGTGGACCCTGAGTACAACAGTCCAGGGGAAATCAAGGGCTTATAGAGGGAGTGCGGATTTAACCGCCCGCCGTCCCCCGCCGGTTCTATGCCTTCCTGAATTTCCCAAAAGCTTTAGAGCCTCCTGGTGGCTCCCAAAGTTTCTCCCAGCAGCCCCCACCAGGGTAGAAGCCCCCGCTATGGGAGCAGCAGTTGCCTGCTGTTATTCTACCTGCACAGTGGGCTCTCCACGAATCTTATTATGCAAGTATCTGCAAGATTCTTCAAGACTCCATTTTTCATGCCAGAAAGTGCACATTTTGCAATATGTGTTTAAGGGCTGGTTGTGTTTCAAGATAAATAGCTGCTAAGGGGAGAAACATTTTTAAAAATTTTTCTTCAAGATGGGAGACAGAAACTATCTAAAAACAAATGGGTGAACTTTACTTTTCAGATGAAATACACTGAAAAAAGATTTGCTTTCCCTAGCGCCTTCAGGGCTCACACTCAGGGAAGAACTGGTGATAGTAACACAGGCACGGCTGTGCTCTTTCCTGCAGAATTCACCTTTGACAGGAGAGCTGGTGAGTTCCTAGCTGGAGGAGCTAACAAGGGCAGTGTGTGGATTCAGAAGAGACTAACTCAAAGACAAGGGTTGGAGGCCTTTGTCTCGCCAGCGGGCTCCCCCACCCCCTGTGCCAAACCTCCCCTATTCCTTGCTTTCACTGCTCCCCAGACTACTGCCACTCAAATTTCTAAAACATTGTCTTTTCTTGCCTCTGTGAATCTGAGCTATGCCTCCGTGTGCTCAGGTCTAAGCTTGCTTCTTAAACAATGGGTCTAAGTGTCATGTGGGCAGGGACTGTGTGTTTTTTAGTCAACCGTGCACTGGCCCCAGCACCTGGAACAGAGCAGGCACTCAGGAAATGTTTGTTGAAAAACAAAAGCCAGGCTGCATGGTTTCCTTTGTGAATCCTGATCCCTTTGCCTCATTTTCGAGCCAAGAAAAGATGGCCCAACACCCCAGTGTGTATTCTTCAAGATGCCTTTACCACTGTTATTTTCCAATTGACTGTGAAAAAGAATAAACTCCCATGACTAGTAGGTAAGAAAGAGAGAAATCGCTTACATGGCCCCAGGCTCAGCAAACCCACTGGTAGTGATGGAGCAAGTCATAAAATGCCCGTCCCAGGCAACCAGGTGGGGAAGGGATTACTATTGCCTTAGTCATTTTCTTTGTGCAAAGTAGTAGTTTTGCTTGGGCTGGTTTTGACTCATTGATCTTCCCTAGAGATCGTATCTCATCCTTAAAAAACACTCAGTGTCTTCAAACCTCTTTTACCTATTCATCTCCTTACAGACCTTAATTTATACCAAAGTTTCTAATATTCACAAGCCTTCCTTGGGTCCTTGTACTCAAAATCCTTCATTTGCATTCGTTTTCCAGGACTACCATTAAATAGTACCACAAACTAGGTGGCTTGAGCAAGAAAAATTTATTCTTTCTAAGTTCTGAAGGCTAAAATCCAAAATCAAGGTGTTGGTGGGGTTGGCTCCTTCTGACGGCTGTGAGAGAAGGATCTCTTCTGTTCCTGGCCTCCCTCCTTGGCTTGTCAGTGGCTGTATTGTCCCTGTGTCTCTTGCCATTATCTTTCTCTGTGTGTGTCTGTCTCTGCATCCAAATTTCCCATTTTTATAAGGACACTAGTCATATTGGATCAGTGTCCACCCTAATGACCTCACCTTCATCACCTCTGTAAAGCCCCTGTCTCCAATGGATCTCTATGGATTATGATTCCAACATATTTGGGGGGCAGGGCACACAGTTCAACCTATAACAATAGTTCTATATAATTTGAAGCATTCATAGTAAGAGTTAGAGAAACCATATAAATATGCTTTTAAAAAAGAAAGACCCTCATAATGCTGAAAATTAGCTCATTATAGAGACCAACAACTCCTGCAGCGCCAACCTTCAAACTAAAAAAAAGGGGGGGGGAATAAATAATGGACCACATCCCTCAATGCCTAAATACCCTCCTTAGTAGCCCAATTCTGCCTGAACATCACTCGCGATGGCCCAATGACCCTTTCTCCCTTGCTCCTACTTTATTGGATCCAATTTCTCTGAGTCAGGCCTGTGAACTTAAAGCAAACCAGAGGACGTGATGATTATTAGGTAATCCAACCAAGGAAGAGCGTTTCCCTAACCAGAGTCAGTAAATTAGGCATGAATTGTATCATGCAGCCCCTGAAGTGAGAAAGAAAGCAGGCCTGCCCCCAAAGGTTCACACAGAGAGGGGGAGAACGGCCAGCACCTCAAGTCCAGGCTGAGAGGCAGGGGCCAAGCTGAGGGGCCAAGTTCAATGGTCAGAAAAAGACACCCACAAATGATAGGAGTAGAATTATCCCATCAAAGGGTAGGCGGGTACATAGTTTTAATAGGTAACACTTCACAATTTCACAAAGTGGTGGTACCTGCTTACACTCCCATCAGCAGGATCTAAGAGTGCCAGTTTGAGCTACAAACCTGCATGCAAGTCCCCTCAGCACTCCAGTGGGTAACCCAGGGGTCCTGCCAAGGGGGTGGAGAAACTTGCAACACATCCACCAACTCCACAGGTGGCTGATTTCTGATCTATCTGCTGAAGGCCACACTATTCCGTCCCATGGAAGACTGGATGGAGGAGCATTAGTTGAGCATGCTAACAGAGAAGTGCAAGCTGAGAAAACAAGAACTGGATATATAGCTGGACTCCACCAGCCTACCAGTCTAAGAACCAGAAGGGCTGACCCGGGGTCAACTGGGTGCTGTACACAAATACCATTGCCTTTGGATACTTTCTCTCAGGAAAGTCCTACAGAGCCAAATATATCTCAGAAGTCCTTCTCCTTCAGCAGTTCTCAGCCATTTAGCCTCAGGCCACAGTACACATGTTTGGGACTATCTCAGCTCCACCGGGGAAATGCCAGAGACATAGTAGCAGTGCTCTTGAATCTCTCCAGCAACCAACACATCTGCACACACGGCAGAACATCTGCCTTTCATATCTAGCACAACATCAAATAAAAGATAAAAAGTAAGACCAAACCCGCTAGTCTAAATATCCTTGCTGAATCCTCAAAGACCACTCAGAAGACATCAAAATGGCTATTCTTACAAAATATTAGAGTTTCCTGAAAAGCAGGGCAGCAGGAGAACACATTTAACAGTGGATGCTTTAACAGTAGAAAGAGTAATAACAGCCAGAAGGAAACAAGGACTGTGGTCTAACGCTTTTCACATACGCTGTCCTTTACTCTTCGAAATGGCATTTTGAATTGAGCAGAGCTGGCATTACCATTATCAAGCTGCCTTTGTTTGACAAAGGAGCTCTTTCCCCATCAAAATAAATCCTAAAATAACATGCACAGATTTCATAAAATTGAAAAAGTCTCAATTATAAAGGAAATGTCACATGCTAATTTATTTTTCCTGATTTGTTTTTAAAATCAAAATGAGAGATTGAGCAAAGGAATACGAGCATGCACCTAACTGCCGGGTGTTCCAGCACATGGGCCATCCTAAGAATATTTTGAAATTTCACAAGCTCTTTCCAGAAATTCAGGATGTTCACCTAATGTTGGACCAATAACCATAAACGCAAGTCTAATTTTAAAAAGAGAGAGAAATTTGACCTTTTAGAGAGGTGGCAAAACTCGGCATTGCTGTATAAACTAC
>NW_012144967.1:6359943-6362069 GCF_000956105.1 Propithecus coquereli
GAAAAGCAGGGCAGCAGGAGAACACATTTAACAGTGGATGCTTTAACAGTAGAAAGAGTAATAACAGCCAGAAGGAAACAAGGACTGTGGTCTAATGCTTTTCACATACGCTGTCCTTTACTCTTCACAATGGCACTTTGAATTGAGCAGAGCTGGCATTACCATTATCAAGCTGCCTTTATTTGACAAAGGAGCTCTTTCCCCATCAAAATAAATCCTAAAATAACATGCACAGATTTCATAAAATTGAAAAAGTCTCAATTATAAAGTAAATGTCACATGCTAATTTATTTTTCCTGATTTGTTTTTAAAATCAAAATGAGAGACTGAGCAAAGGAATAAGAGCATGCACCTAACTGCCGGGTGTTCCAGCACATGGGCTATCCCAAGAATATTTTGAAATTTCACAAGCTCTTTCCAGAAATTGAGGATGTTCACCTTATGTTGGACCAATAACCATAAACGCAAGTCTAATTTTAAAAAGAGAGAGAAATTTGACCTTTTAGAGAGGTGGCAAAACTCGGCATTGCTGTATAAACTACCAGATACCTTGAATAGAGACAATTTACTCCAACAAGAGAGGTTTCTCTGGGAGAATTCATTTCACAACTGTCTGGCTTTCAAAAATCTGCATTTCTATTTTGAGACTGGGAAAGGCGCTTTCATGAAAACTTTCAGGTGTGTCAGTGTGGGTTCAAGTTCAGGTGAAGAATCAGTTTGAGGGAGCAGGAAGGTTTGCGCTCTATCTGTGCTAGTTCGTACAACCTACTTAAGAAAGGATTACCGACAGGCAATATCTGAATCTTCTACAAAATATGTGTGGGTTTCCAGAGCTGGCCTAAGAGGGACTCTCCAGGTTGCCTTACATTGCGGAACTATCTATCCACGTGGGCTCTATTGCAGTCCTCTTAATAGAATTATTTACTGTGGCAAAACAGCAAGGCTTATATCACCAGCAGCCCAATTCAATCACTGAATACAAACAAGCAGCCTTCTATACTAGGGCTAAAGGGGAAGCCCTCTTTCTTACTTATAGAGGAGAAAAGTCACAGACAGGGATGAAGTTTTAATGCTCAGTTTTTTTGTTTATTTGGTTTTTAATGCTCAGTTTTGATGTATGTCCATGATTCAGGAGAATAGATTAACCTAAGAATCTTTGTCTCATGCGGTTGACCACCAATGCCAGATGTATCTGAAAGAAGCAGCAATCACAATGACCGCACATACTGCTATTAAAGAAAAATAAAAGTTCATCTTTCTCTGCATGGGTCAGCCCAAGACCATTCCAGCTATTACTTCCTCATTATTTCCTATGTCTAAGAGGAATCTTGTAGCTAAACAAAACCAGCAGAGCCGTTACATTTCAAAAGTCTCTGAGAATCTAGACTCCATGGTAACCCTACACCTCCTGCTACTGGCCTCCTGGGGAGGAAATCAGTGTCCTCTGCTTATAAAGGAGTGAATTACTTCTCAGAGGCCCTGGGTCACAAGCTGACATTCCATTCTGTTCTTGTGCTATTGACACCAGTAGATAGTGATTGCTTTGACCTGAAAGTAAAGCAACCAGAGTTGTCTTTTTAAGAGGAAAAGGTTATTAAAAATATGTTGAAATTATCACCAGTAAAGACTTGCCTGGCACACTGATGATTGCCCACAACTCTTTTTTCAGCACATGGCCTAACCTCCTACTAAAGATTTCATCAAGATGTTTGCCAGAATATGCCCCTGTATTTGAAATTTTCATCTTTAGAGTTTTTTTTAAATCCCTCAACTCTTCAGCCTGAGGAAAATGGAATTGAAGGGATTGTCCTCAAAATGAGGCCTAACAGCCATCCATATAGCTCTTTTCATGGCCACAAACGTTGGCACTGACTTCAGAAGGCTGACTTTTATTTCTGTGTCCAACGACAAATTTTTGACAGTGTTGGGCAAGTCATTCTCTTTCTCTGTATCTGAAATCAGATCACAAAAACAACATAGAAAAACTGTCCCAGGCATCCATTTAAAAAAATGTATTTGTGATTTTTTTTTTTTTTTTTTTGAGACAGAGTCTCACTTTGTTGCCTGGGCTAGGGTGCCGTGGCATCAGGCTAGCTCACAGCAACCTCAAACTTCTGGGCTCAAGC
>NW_012144967.1:6363037-6401938 GCF_000956105.1 Propithecus coquereli
TCTGTCCATGATGCCCAAGACATTGCAAAAACAGCTAGCGCCTTCTGGGGGAAAAGCAGTCGTTGTGCATTGTGTATATCACTGCTCCTCCATTTTTAACTGCTGCAGTGAAATTGTTATACGAGATCTGTCCCAGAAAGTATCCAGCCATGTAATATGAAAAATACAGACATTTATTAAAGACAATACAAGATTTAAGAAACATTGTACATAGGACAATGATGCCTCAGTTCCCTTCAAGGTAGGCACCTTGGGACCTCAGACAGTTTTCCCAGCGTGTCTTAACCTAACCCATACATGGTCAACATTCTCAGGTGTTCTGCTTGTTGCAGGCCTTCCAGAGCATGAATCACTTTCAACAGATTCTGACCATCTTTGAAATGTTCGTGCTACACTTTTATTTGCACTGTACTCGTTGCATCGTCCCCAAAAGCCTTCTGAATCATCCGAATAGTTTCCACAGAGGAATGTTCAAACTTAATGCAAAATTTGGTGCAGATTCATTGCTCTACTCACTCAATCATTTTGAATGTGACGGCCACACAGTATACATGCACACTCAATGGCGTCTAGCACCCCACTGACTAGTACAGTGAGGTCGTCATTGTTCATGCATGCTCATTCCACTCCCCTCTCCTTGACTGCCAGGTTACATTGATGTCTTACAAACCATTCTAGTTATATCATCAATGACTGAATACTTTCCAGACAGACCTGGTGTAGTAGTTGTGACAGTAAACTGGCCCAGTCCTTTAAAAAAGGAACATAGCAATAGGTATAAAAAAGTTTTAAAAGACGTCCATATAGTTGACCTTGTCGTCACACTTGTAGGAATCTATCCCCATGAAATAATGCAAAGAACTATAGCAAAAATGTTTATACAGTATCCCTTCTGCTAACACACATTAGAAAACAAGCTAGGTAAATATTAAGTATATAGAGATATGTATTAACATTTAGGATAATTATGAAAAATCCACTTTATGGTATATTATTAATATATAGCTATTAAATTTGTTTCCCATTATGTTAAAAGAGAAAAGATTTGAAAAACAACCAAATATGTACTATAATCACAACCCTTTCAAAGATATTGTGTGATGGCTTTAAAGAATGCCCACAGAGGATCTCTTGAGCCCAGGAGTTCGAAGTTACAGTGGGCTACGATTGCACCACTGCATTCCAACATGGCCAACAGAGCAAGATCCTGTCTCCAAAAAAAAAAAGATATGCCCACAAATTCTTTGATACTCCTTCCTTTTAAGAAACGGAGCTTAATTTCTCTCCCCTTGAGTGCTGGTAGAAATTAGTGACTTGTTTCTAGTGAATAGAATAGTAGAAGTGATGGAATGTCACTTCTAAGGTTCACTGCGGTTTCCATGTAGCAGTTTAAGTCTCTCTCTCTCCCCCACTCCCTCTCTCTCATCACTCACTCTGGAGGAAACTAGCCAAAGAGGGAAGCCACCTGCATGTTGTGAGGACACTTAGGCAGCCTACAGACAGGCCCACGTGGTGAGGAGCCAAGACCTGCCAGCAGCCACAAGAGCCATCCGGAGTGGCTCCTTCCCCAGTCAGGCCTTGAGATGACAGTGGCCCCGGAGAGCTGCATGACTGCAACACATGAGAGAGCCTGAGTCACAACTACCCAGTAAAAACGCTCTGGGATTCTTGACCTAGGAAAAACGCTGTGAAACTATCCTCAAACTATGAATGTTTATTTATTTATTTTTCCTACTTAAAATCAACCTCCGAACTTAGGAGGGCGTGACTCCAGCCCTTCCAAAGCCAAGAAGGACGATCGATCAGTCGCCCAATCTGCAGTAAAGAAGTAATTGGATGAATACTGCTGCTGATTAACTGGGTGCTCCCTGGGCTCCTGGGCCATCTGGGCTAATTATTCTTAAGCACCAATTTGCATTTAATCACAGTGTGAATCATTTCACTCCAAAGGTGCTGTGTGCTAATAATAGGGCATTTATCCCAATTCATCTTTCAGGGAAAAGGACCTTTTCAGTTTTTAATTAAAGACATAAAAAGGGGAAAGTGTATGAACCTGGCTAAATTAGGGAGCAAATATTTTCAAGAAATCAGCCAATGCTCCTCTTGCTCAGGAAATCACACTTATTTTGGCTACACAAAGTGGACCAACCATAATTGCAATGGCATCAGCGGGAGGCTGGGCTGTTGTTTCCACTGGGGCATAACTGAGAAAGGCGTCCAACACACAAAGGAGTGATGGAAACTCAAGCAGTTGCTTTGGAGAGCTACATCTTCTGCCTCCCAGACAGCTGGTGATCTAAGCCCAGTGAGTGTTCAGCGTGCGACTCTCAAACCTCTGCTCTTAACATATCAATCTTATCTGTCTTCATTTGAAATGAATTTTATTCCTTTGAATGAATATTAACCAAGCACTCATCCATAAGGCAGAGACATGAGTCTCACAAGCAGTCAAACCTGGAGAGGCTATTACGTTTGAAAACAGAGCCACAGCATTGTTCAGGAAGACAAAAAGGTGTATGATGTTGAAAATCTACAGAGGGGGGTCATGACCAGGGCCAACTCCACGTGTGTGTGAGGTTTATGTCACACAGGGCACTGCACTTAGAAGGTCCCATGCTTGGTTTAAAGCTCCACTGTCACTGTCTTGAAATTCTTAATACTTCTTTATTTAATACTTCTTTAACATGAGGTCCTGCATTTCCATTCACACACATTATGTAGTCGGTCCTGGTCATGGCTATTGTTCAAAGGAATAAAACATTAAGGATATTTTCCACTACATGAGATTCTAACATTTAGTTTGTGACATAGGTTTTGTTGACTGTGCAGGGAATGATCTCATGCCCACTAGGAGGTTGCAGGGTTGGGATGTGGACTCCAGGCTGACTGAGTCCAAAGCCTTTGAACACAAAGCTGGGAGGGAATGTGACTTCCTGAGACACAGCAGGACCAGCCACTAAGACCTGGGAGCTCGAGCTGTCCTCTGTTGTTAACTGGATCTGCCAAGGCAGCAAGCACTGGCCTTGGCTGCTGCTGGAGGGGAACCTGCAAATGTTTCTACCCCAGGCAAGGAACCACACCACAATCAGGCAGGGATCACTTTCTTCTTGGCCAGACTAACTCCAATTGGCAGCATTCGCAAGCATGGCTGCCTCCATAGAGCCCCTACAGCCCCCCAGAGTGCCAGCCACGGGAAGAACTGGGAGTGCACAGGTGGTTGGTGTGATGGGGTGCAGAGCACAGGCAGATGAGGATGTCACAAGCCCGGGCTCAGAGTCAGGATGAAAGCAACCAAGCCTGGGAACGTCTAAGGAAGAGTTTCAACTCACTCTTGCTGCTAGCCCAAGGTGTCCTGCTATGCCACAGGGGTGGGACACAGGGGACAGGGAGGAGGACTCATTTCTGCTCCTCATTGCCACTTAGGAAAAGTTTAAATGTGAAACATAAACCTGGAGTCACATCTATGAAGTCAACTCTGAGGAGAGGGGAAAGAGAAATGGATTGACGGATATTAGAAATCTGGCTCCCAAGAGAACCCAGGCTTTAGGATGAGGGACGGTTGGGGGGTGGATTGTGCGGGGCAGAAGCAACACAGCAAGAAAGAACAGGAACGAGATGGTCCCATGATCCAGGGAAAGAGGGAAAGGAGGATTGAAACAGCAGCTGATCGGGCAATCCCAGGAAGAAAGTTGTAGAAGAACACAGCTCCCAGAAGCCACTCCAAGGCATGCCAGCTACTGTGCTGGGCTCTTTCTCAGGGGCTGCCTGTCCCACAGAGTGCCTTGTGGCTGCCACCAAAAAATGTCCTTGAGGTGGCCCCAAGGAGCAGTTCCTTTCTGTACAGCTGAGCAGGAAGCTGCTGCATCATTTTGTGAGGCTCCTCAATAGGGTTGCCAGATAAAATACAGGAGGCCTGGTCAAATTTGAATTTCATATACGCAATGCATTTTTTTAGCATAAGTATGTCCCATGCAATATTTGGGACACATTTATACTAAAAAAAAGTTTGTTTCTTATCTGAAATTCAAGTTTAACTGGATTGTCTATATCTTCATTTGCTATATCTGGCAACTTTTCTCTGAGGAAGGAGCTCTGCTTTGGCCCTCGAATCTAGCCTCCCCTTAGCCTAGCTCATTCCTTAAATCAGAGAACAGACTTCTCTTGTGCAGCAGGATGTTGAGTCTGTCGGATCCAGACAGGTGAGAAATCCGTGCACTTCTCCCCCTCCTCCACTTCAGCTCTGTTCACTCCCCCAGTGTCCAGCACACATCCAGCCCTGGACAGCTAGCCTACCCTCCTGGCCTCCCCTGTGGAGTCTGAAAACACTCTCCAATTCTTTTTTTTTTTTTTTTAATTTCAAAATATTAAGGGGGTACAAATGTTTTAGCTTACATGAATCACTTTCATAATGCTTGAGTGCCAGCTAAAGGTGTGCCCGTCACCCCAATAGTGTGCATGGTACTCTTGGGAGGTTCTGCCCCTCCCCATTCTTAACTGTCAAGTCACACCACGCACTGGCCCTCTGGCAATCACTGGGATCCCCCACCCCACCCACCACCATGCTTTTTCAAATACTAGTGCCTGAAGCAACTAAAGAGTTGTTGGAGACAAAACAGTGACAACCGGGAAGGAACTGGAGAACATTCTTAATGAAGTATCGTCAAGAATGGAAAAACAAACACCACATGTACTCAGTACTAAACTGGAACTAATCGATCAACACTTATGTGCACATATGGAAGTAAAACTCAAGGGAAATCAAGCAGGTGAGAGAGGGAGGAGGGGATGGTAAATTCACACCTAACGTGTACAATGCACACTGACTGGATGAAGGGCACACTTATAACTTTGACTCAAACTGTTCAAAAGCAAATTATGTAACCAAAACGTGTGTACCCCCATAAAATTCTGAAATTAAAATAAAATGGTTTACAACTCACTTTCCCTAACTCTTCCATTACTCAAGATGGATCAATAATTTAATACAATTAATGATGCAGTTTTCAGAAGGCACAGGTCTTTCTTAGCGTTCGCCTCTGATCACATGCACCATTTATCTGAGAGTCAGTTTGCCTTGATGAGGGATCGTGTCTCCCTCACCACTGTGGCCCCCGCCAGAGTGCATTTTCTGGAGGCTGATAGAAGAAATAACTGTCATCTCTTAGATACTCAACGTCCATAAAAAGGGTAACACAGCACCTGTTTCATCCATTTGACAAGGTCAGTTGAGATCACAGGTCCTGGATAGCTTTGTAACCTCCAAAACTTTGTGAAAACGATCAGGTAATATCATTGAAAGCAAAGCAAAAACTATTACCTAGTAGCAAATTTCAATTGCTACCTCCCTGGTCTAAAGACATGACTCAGAGGTCAAAACCAGGAGAACGTTGATCAACAGTTGTGGTTTCCAGCCCATTATTTACATATATGTTTTAAGAATCAACCAGAAGGATGTGAGCAATCGTGGACATGTAGATAAATGGATTTGCTTAAAACAGATAAATCAAGAACACTGTACAATTTTAAAACAAAAACAGAAAAATTTTCTTTACATAACCACTGTTTTCCTAGTCAAGAAGCATCTGGTTGTGAAGAATAGAAAGGGGAACACATTGGGAAGGTACAGGGGGATCTTGTGGACCCAACCCCAGGAAGGACAAGTAGACCTCAGAAGATATGAGAGACCATTGGACAAATACTTTAAATCTACCTCTTTCTCCTCGAGGTCATTTGGATTTTAATATCCACCATTTTCTTTATTTAAAATGCTCCCTCTGGGAGGCCAAGGCTGGAGGATTGCTTGAGTTCAGGAGTTCAAGACCAGCCTGAGCAAGAGTGAGACCCCATCTCTACAAAAAACAGAAAAATTAGCTGTGCATGTTGGTGCACGCCTATAGTCCCAGCTACTTGGGAGGCTGACACAGGAGGATTGCTTTAGCCCAAGAATTTGAGGTTACAGTGAGCTATAATGACACCACTGCACTCCAGCGTGGGCAACAGAGTGAGACCCTGTCTCTACAAAAAATAAAAAATATTAGCTGGGCATGATGGTGCACACCTGTAGTCCCAGCTATTTGGGAGGCTGAGGCCTCCTTGAGCCCAGGAGTTTGAGGTTGCAGTGAGCTTCAATGATGCCACTGCACTCCACCTAGGGCGGCAGAATGAGACTCTGTCTCAAAAATAAAATAAAATAATAAAATAAAATAAAATGCTCCCTTCTGACCTTTTCCCTCCTAACTCTGACTCATCTTTTAGAGGTCAAGTATTTTTTAAAGCAGCTCTCCAGGATGCCCAGAAATACACCAGGCCCTTGCTATGTGTTCCCACCGTGCCCTGTACTCAGTCCTCTTAACATTTGTATTTCCCAGGTTGCTCGTGTCTGTCCCCCCGACTAGACTAGCCTTGATGAGGGATCTTATCTCCCCCACTCCTCACCTGTGGTCCCAAACTGAGTATACTTCCTGGAGGTTGACAGAAGAAATCACTGTCAGCTCTTGAACACTCAGCATCCTCCATGTGAGCTGTGCCCTACCAGGTGCTCGTGATCTGGAACAGAGCAAGCTAGCAGTGGGGACACACACAGGGACTGGGTGCGAGGTTCAGGAGCCTCATTCTGAGACATGAGCCCTCGTTCTCATCACAATAGTCATTTCTCCTGGTTCCTTTGTGACCTAAAGTTCGGCGGCTGCAATCTGAGGGAAGGAGTACAGGCGGTCCCTGGAATCAGCACACGTGGGCTCTTATCCTCACCCTGCTCCTTCCTGGCTCAGTGATGACATCCAAGTCTTTTTAATGCTCTGAACCTTAGTTGTCCCTAGTAATAATAATGCAAGCCACTTACTGAGCAAGACTCTTGGTAGACACTGTGTCTAATCCTTACAAAAACTCTAACAGGCATTATTTTGCCCCCATTTTAAAGATGAAGAAACTGAATCTCCAAGAGATGAAGTACCTTGCCGAGGGTTACACATTTTAAAGGTAAATGAGCCAAGTTTTAAGTTTGTATCAGCTTCTCTCCAACTTCTTTCTATGACAATTTACTACTTCCCTTATAAAGCCCCCTCTGATGCCTGGTCTTGGAGAAGCAGGGCACACACAGGATGCAGGAAAAAGAGTGGCAGTAAAAGGAGGCAGAGGAGGCCTACACGGTTCCCTGGGGCAGGTCCTGTGAAACTGACCCCCAGGCAGGGACCCTGTCTTGTGCAGCCCCCACCTGTGTGCAGCCCACTGTCCTACAGGCGGCCTGAACCGGCAGTGTCAGCACAACCTTTGCTGCAGGTTCCCAAACCTCAAAGTAGCACAAAAACACCCTTCCTCAAACGCGGCCAGGCTGGAAGGACTGCCCAGGACCTGGTGCAAATGAGGCAGCAGTCAGTCCTGCTAGAGTGCCAGCCTGTGCTGTGGCAGCCTTGCCGGACCCACAAGCGGCACTGCCTCTGGCTTCTTTGCGTTTAGAATTCATCACGTCTCCCTTTCCATGAAAGATAAACCAATAGCTGCCCTTGACAGCTGTTTTCTCCAGGGTCATTCCTTCTATCCGCCCAGCTACTCTTTCTTTGGGGATTTGAGTGATGTAATGTTAGCACTATCAATTTCATTCAATCCTTCCAGTGTAGTCTACAGGGACTGGAGAGGCAGCCAAGCCAAGTGCCCTTAACTGTTTGTGCACTGTGCAAGCCAGACAGGGAGGGAAAGAAGGACAGGGAGAGCAAGGCTGAAAAAAGAAAACATCTAGGACAGAATCTGTAGAAAAGAAACAAGGAAGAATGAGGATGGCCAGCAACTTGGAGTGCTCGGATCCACTTAGACCAGACCCTGCTCCATTGCTGGGTCCAGGGGGCAACTCTCCATTGGGACGCCCAGCTGCTACAGCACAAAAAGCTGATATACCCAGAAAATTACTTGCCAGTCAAGGAGGGAATCTATCCCTTTGCACCTCTGCGTAACTCAGTTCGGCAGTTTCATTGGGACCAAGCCTAGGAGGAAATCCAGACCCACTGGATGGCAGAAAGGATTCCTACACCCTGGGGTATTGGGCAGGGAGTGAGGAAAGTGGACTCAAGTTTTCAGAGGACTGAATGATGTGGTCATCATGTGACAACAGCCCTGAAAGGTAAATGCCAGGGCCCCCATTTTTCTAACAAGTAAACTGGGGCTCTTGGAGTTTCAGCAACTTGCCAAAGGCCATGCAACTCAGAAGTAAAGAAGCTACCACTGGAACATAGGCGAGACTAGTGGTTCTCAAACAGGTAATTTTGCCCTTCCCTCCACCCTCCGCCTAGGGGACTTTGGCAATATCTGGAAATGTTTTCTATTGTCACAGCTGGGATGCTGCCACTTAGTGAGTAGAGGCCAGGGAAGCTGTTAAACATCCTATGACACACAGGACAACACCCAACATGTCAGTGCTGTCATGGTTCAGAAACCCGGAGTTAGACTGACTCCAAGCCCGTGAGGTTGGGAGGGCTGGGGAGGCAAGCTAGGGGATGATAAAATGTACTCAAAATAACTTCCTTATGATGTTTTATCCACATGATGTTAAAATTCCATATGATGTTTTATCATTTACCATTATGATCAGGGCCTTGGTGCCTCCCAAACTTAATGGGACATACAGAGAAGACAATTTCCAAGGCTCTGTGAATGATTCTGATGCATAATTACAATGGTTTGTGTGGTAGAAACCAAGTGGCCAAGTCTCCAGGCCTGGCGTTGAGATTTCATCCCAAAGTTCTTCGTATGCCTGAACTAGATTTTCCAAATGCATAGAAAGATTTTCTAAATGGTGACTGAAAAAGAAAAGCTCTTTTTCCCTGCAAGGAAAATGCAACATAGTCCAGGTGTGGCAAGGTACACCCAGAATCTTCAGAAACCATCTGTGCCTCATCAGACCCAGAGGCCACAGTCAGCCTCACGTTCATCCAGGTCTCGTCCTTGGGCAGAGCATCCCCTGCACGGGGATGTCCTTCCACGCTCGGAGGAAGCAGCCAACTTAAAGCCCAAGCGGGGGTAAAATCACCTGGATACAGATTAGGGTTGGAGACAAGGACTCCTCACAGACATGTCTGGAAACGAAAAGGCATATGTGGTGAGATAAACTGAGAAACGTATTTCTCCATCACTGATCTGATCTAGTCATTTCCCTGCCTAAACTCCCACCATCCTACCCCAGCTCTTGTAAAAGTCAAAATTCAACCCCTGGCAAGTGGGGTCCTTCCTGATTTGACTCCCTGCAGCCTGCCCCAGACCCCTCCAGGCAGAATCCCCCATCCCTTCCTCTGTGGCTTTGGCCATGCTGTGCCTTCTCTCCGGAAGGTTCCTGGGAGCCACCCCGCCCCACCTTCCTGGTACTCTGCATTCCCTCATCCACATTCCTACAGCACTGAGTTTTTCCTCCGTTGCTGCCCTGGGTTCAGCTCCCTGCCCGAAGCTCACCTTGCTCAGGCACAGACCTTCCTCTTACACATTTCTGCCCCCGGCAGTAGTGGACAGAGGAGCCTCTTCAGTAAGGTGAGAGAATGAAGAAAAGATAGTTGTGAGTTGTCGTGAGCAGTGAGAGATGCCAGATACTAACTAGATGACACCTTTAAGTTATGTCAAGGGGCTTGGGAGTCAAGTCAGAAAGCTTAGGTTGTCTCGCACCTCAGGTATGCCTGTGACTTAACCTCTCTAGACATCAGTTTCCTTATCAGTAAAATGAGAGGATGAAAAAAAATACCTATCTGGTGAAATTATTATGAGGATCAATGAGATAATACATGCAAAGCATTCAAATAGCACCAGGCCTAGAGAAAACACTTAAAAAAAAAAGACCTGTTCTTTTGGTAAGGATGACACTGTGGCCAGTAACAGGCATTTTGCTTTAGCTGGACAGTCATAATGGGAGAATTAAACTGATACATTCGGAATTGCTTGGCCCCATCTCCTTTGCAACCAACGGGAGGAGGGTTGGAAACAGGGCTTGGCACACTCTCTGTGGCCATATAAGAAAGTGATAATAACTGGCCACACGTGTGGCTCAGCGCCTTGCTTTCAATTCATTAGCAAAACACTAGCCACATAGGATGACCAGGTGAACACAAGGCAGAATGCTCCTAGCTCTAGACGCAAGGCAGTGATTTACCATTGACTCTGCATGGCCTGAAGCTCCTCTGTCTGGCTGGGTGGTCCACTCCTTGAGGGGGGAGTTTCCAGAGCCCAGAGCTCGGCTACAATGTGCCATCAGTAACCAATTGCTGACTTGAGGAAAGAGAAGGTCCCTTGTGTTTTCTAGCACCTGCAAACCAAATGGTAGCAACAATTGGAGCAGATAAGAAGGTCTGCATGCTACAAAAATTGGTATGATCTTCTATAACGGGAGAAACAAAACTTTCTGTTCTCAAAAGAGATTGCTGTTTTCTCAGGCACTACCAATCTCCCCTAAAGAAAGTGATCTCCATCTCTAAGGGTAAGGGAATGATTTGAGGCAACGCTACAAAATGCTTTTCGTCTAGAGGGTAAGCGCTTTCGCTGGAATCATGCTGCCCCCTCACTTCTCCCTCTCTCCCTCTCACCGCCTTCCTCTCTTCTCAGGGCCCCCTTCCCACTCACTCAGGATCTGCCCTCATCCCCTTCTCCTGTCTCCACTGCTGGCTTCTCCTTAGCGCTCTGGGGAGGCAGAGAGCTGTAACCAGACCTGGTGCGATGGTTATCAGCAGCCCCTGGTGACTGGCACTTTGACTAAAAGCCTCCTGTCCCCCCTGCGCCGTGATTGAGTTTCCCTCTCCTGGCCCGGAACCTCCCTACCTCTCAGAGCCGGTGTCAGGGCCAGCGGGCCAGGCCCTCACCCACTCGCCTGCGGCACCTGCTAATGTGAACTAGCCTTCTGATCTCAATTAAGAATTCCCTCCCGCCTGGGCAGACAGCTCTGGTAGCTCTAGGAAGGCTAGGAGTCACAGCCAGAGGGACCTGCGAGCAATTGCATGCCCAGGGAGGAGGAGTTTGAAGAAACACTGACACCTCCACCGATGGAATGTGGGCTGCACAGGAGACCCTGAGCGCCAGGAATGCGAATAAGGCAGGAGGCCCAGCAAGCGCAGAGCCCTGCTGTACCCAGCCCTTCCGTGCATCACTCGGGGAATTCGCACGCTGCCATGGGGTAGTTCCTCACTCCCCACTCTCTCAAAAACCCAATCTGGAAACCTGGACTTGCCTGGCCATCTCCTCTCCTCACTACCACATTCAGCCATCACCAAGCCCTGTCAATTTTACCTCCCAAGAACTAAATAGTTCTTGATTTTTTCCACCCTTGCTCAACCGACTAACTTCTATTTATAAATATATCAAAACACGGCATAATGGCCACCTCCTCCAGCTGGCCCAGACGGAGTCAAGTTCAGTCTCCTCTGTGCTCCTCTCCTTGACCATGTTTCTTGTTATTCTTACAGTTATACACTATCCTTTTTTTAAGTATCTGCCTCCCCTAATAGACTGGGAACAGCTGGCAGGCCCAGCCTAAGTCTCATGCCCCAGAGCCTAGTCGTCTGCCCAGCACACATGGGATGATGGAGAAAAATAGGATTC
Organism: Propithecus coquereli; assembly: GCF_000956105.1. Lineage (NCBI taxonomy): Eukaryota > Metazoa > Chordata > Mammalia > Primates > Indriidae > Propithecus > Propithecus coquereli. The sequence goes on from NW_012144967.1 coordinate 6,374,600, forward strand.
AAAGAAGTTAATAATTACATATATAATCTCAGCACACAGATCTCCCCCTTCGCCTGCTGCAAAGCCACCATGTTCCTGTCCAGTGCGGGCTCAGAACAATTCAGGATTTCCACCCTCCGCTGAAAGGCAGAATCTGGGATCCTGCTGTCCATGTGATGCAGGAACCTCCTCCAGAGCAGCAAATTATAGCCTTAAGCACATACTCCCCTAGAAGCAATGTACGGGACCGATAATTCGGTTTCATTCTACAAGTGGTGCTGAAGTTCAGCAACATTATAGATTAGGAAAGTTTTCGTAGGTTATCCTAGAAAGATAATCATCCTGGTCTCTGGATTGAAAATTAATAGGATTTTAGATCCCAAAATGTTCTAAGTTTTTCACGTATACTGGCTTGTCTAATCTTCTTAACAATTCTGTGAAGTGGTAAATCTTATTATCATACCCATTTTAGAGGTGAGGAAATTTTAGAAGTGAGGAAAAAGATCTGAGAGAAAATTTAATACAATTCCCTTAGTTTTGAATGAGAAAAGTAGGCCCTCCTTCATAATCTATTTACTCTTAGTTTACACATAATCCTAACACGTTGCCTTGTTTCCCAATCAAAACACACAAAATTCAATAAACTATAAAGAGACAAAAAAGCCGCTACATATTATCTAATAGTCTACTATATCAGAGGAAAAGTCCAAAAAAAAAAAAGGCTATATAACTACAGACTGAAAACACACAGCAGCCTGGGGACATGGGTGGAAGGGCAAAGACCCTAAAACTTTAGTGACTTGGAAGGAATCACTATGTTTTCAGCACAAGACATTGATGTCCATTATAATGACTTCACGTTATCAAGAAAATATTAAATTATGTTATATTCTATTTAATAAGGAAGGAATTTACAAAACACATTTGAGAAAAATTTCTATAAACAATGTAAAGATCGAAAAGATTCTTTGCTTTTAAAGGAGTGTCTTTCTTATACCTTCCATCTCTCTCCTCAATATCCTGTATGTTTTCTTCTACATTCTTGAACATGTCGACATAGGGAGTATATCTATTTTTCATGTTCTTGTTTGCTATTTATACCATCTCTGTCATTTGGGGATGTGTTCCTATTCTATGATTTTTGTTTGGATTATGGTCCATATTTTCCTGCTGCTTACATGCCTGGAAATTTTTGATAGAATGTCAGACATTATAAAATTTAAATCATTGGGTGCTCAATTTTTTTTCTTTAAATAGTGTGCGATTTTATTCTGGCTCATAGATTACTTGGAAGTTGGATCCTTTTAAGGCTTACTTTTAGGCTTTGTTAGAGAAGCCTTTGTCAGACTGGCCTTTAGTCTAGAGCTAATTTAGAACCATTATTAAGGTGATACCTTTTTCAGCGTCCTATTGGATGTGTCATGTATTATGAGGGCTTTCCACTCTTGTCAGTGGGAAGCAAATTATCCCAATCCCTGTTGAACCCTGGGAATTATTCTTCTGTCTCCTTTACAGTAGTTTTGGCAGTTTTTCCCTGGCCATTGGGTGGTTTTTCTTTCAACCATGCATGAACCAATACCTAGCCGAACATTCATGGAGACTCCTCTGTAGATCTCCAGAGCTCTTTCTATAGTTTCTTCTCCTTCCCTGGTACTCTGTCCCATATAAAAGTCCTCACTTAACATCATTGACAGGTTCTTGGAAACTGCAACTTTAAGCAAAACAATGTATGATGAACCAATTTTACCACAGGCTAATTGATATAACAAGAATTAAGTTTCTATGGTATATTTCTGGTCCCAAAAACATACCCAAACTTCTAAATAAGGACCCAAAACACTTCTGGTATTAAATATTGAAACAAATGTGAGCTATATATACATTTAAGAAAGATTAATAAAAACAAGTAAAATAATTATTCCAGTTCAAGGTCTTCATGGCCCGAGGCTATCCCGGCAGCTCACAGTGCAAGGTGAGCCCCGACCCTGGATAGGACGCCATTCCATCATGGAGCGCACTCACACGCACATCCACACTCACTCACACTGGGACCATGGCCCTGACCAGGAATCAATTTCTTTTTCCCTCATCAATGAAATACTGTTATTTGAGGATCTGCTGTTTTCTAGACATCTGGCCTCCTCAATGTCTGATCTCTGTCTCCTCAACTCAGTAATGGCACTAGCCTTGCTTCGAGTGCCTCCTCCCTGAGTTGTAGCCTGAAATGTGCCTGCAGGGTGCAAGTTGGTGCCATCACAGGGCTCACTTTGTTTATGACTCTTGCTCTTGCATCACCGTCCTTGTCTGTTGTTCAATGTCTAAAAATTATTTTACGTATATTGCCTGATTTTCTAGTTAAGAAAAAAGTATAAAAATCTGGTCCCTGTCACTCAATTTTGACCAGAAGTAAAAATAAATCACTATTGAATTTTAAATTTCAATCATTTTTAGTTCTGGTTTATATGGTTCTTTTACAAATCTTGTTGTTCTTCACAGTTTCAGGTTGTTCTTTTATATTTTGAAAATTAACAGATTTTTTTGCATCTGAAAATTTCAATATCTAAAGCCTTGAGGATCCGATGTGTCTCTGTGTCTGCTGACTTTAACTCAAGGTACCTTGTTAACTTATGTGTTTTGTGATTTTTTTTTTTCCTACTGTGAGTTGCTCACTTTATCGGAAACTTTAATTCTTTGAGAATGAAGATAAATTCTTCCAGCTGGAAGTAGTTTTGTTTCTGGTAGGCATCTATGGAAGCACAATCATGGAAACTAAATTCTCAAATGGAGAACTTGTGGACCTTCCAGGTGGCAGGCTTGGGGGCAGCAAACAAGAAAATGGGCTAGCTTGTGACAATTTCTCAGGGAGTATTCCCATCTCCTCAATTCAATTCCAAGTGTTAAGTCTGACAACTATCTTTGCAGTCCCCTGCAGGTTTGGGAGTGAGTTTTTTTCTACTTCACCCCCTTTAGAGTCCCAGTTTTGTGCAGTGAGTCTCCTATTCAGATTTCCACCTTGCATGGACCTGGGACATTGAATCCTATTGCACAACATTTGACACCATGCACGAGAGGGCCTCACCAAATACTTCAAGTCAAAAGCCAGAGAGTGAGTCCTACTTACTTCTCAGAGATCCCACTTTCATTTTGTTTTTGCCTTCATGTTCTTTAACATCTTGTCTTATCATGTATTCATCTAAAATATATTTATCCAATACTTCTGTTTTTACTGAGTCAGTCTAGGCTATTTCATCATATTGGTAGAAACAGATATCACCATGTTCTTAATTTTGACGATAGTGTGTTTGACAAAGATATTTTGATGAAGTCAATGTCAACACCCTTTTCCTTTGTATCTGCTTATTTATCATTGCTTCCCATTAAGTGATCTGAAAACACAGTGTTTTTGCAAGTGTTTTTGTTCACATGTTTTTGTTTTCTAGTATTTTATAGCTTCATCATTTACATTTTACTATTTAATTATTTGAAACTATTTTATGAAAGATTCAAGTTTATGTTTTCCAAAGAGGTTAACCATTTATCTTGGTGCTGCATATTGAACAATCTGTCTCTGTTTGTTCTGTTATCTTTATATACCTAATTCCCATACAGACTATTTTCTGTTCCTTCACTATTCATGTTGGTTCACTGACTACTCGTCTTGGATTCTTGCAGTGATACGACACTGTGTGGTGTTTGTTACCGTGCATGTTTAGACTGTTTCTCTCTGGAAACATATTAATAACTTACATCTATTTGTTTCTGTAATTTTTCCTTCTTTCTTCTTAGATGAACTTCACAATGACATTTTTAAGTTCACAAACAGTCCTACGATTTAGACTGAGAAATCATTAAAATATATAAGTTAATTTAATTGCTATCAGACTCAATCACTAAGAAACTTTATTTTGTTCTCATGATAGTCCTTTAATAAGGGGTAACTTTTCATGGTCCCATGAAGAAAAGGCAGCAGTCCCATGACTTCCATGGTCATTCTTAAATAACACAAGAATCCTATGGTCCCTTTGGTACAAAATAGCCTTGTCTCAGAAACTAAAATGTTTTTTAATAATAATGTACATGTCAGTCTGTGAGGGCTGCTCTCTGCTTTCAAGACGGCACTGTGAACGCCATGTCCCCTGGGAAGGAGGAATGCTGTGTCCTCATGTGGCAGAAAACAGGAGGGCAAAAGGGAACCAACTCTCTCTGGCAAGGTCCTTTATAAAAGCACCTAAACCCCTTCAAGAGGAAGAAGCCCTCATAGCCTAATCACCTCTTAAAAGCCCCACCTCTTAACTTTGTCACTTTGACACCACCCGAATTTTGGAGGGATCACATTCAAACCACAGCAAATACATTACATGGTCCCCTTGAGAAGCATGTTTGATGCACAGACTAAGGCACAGTTCACTGGCTGTTCTGAGAAACCCCAGGCTCTCAATGCAGTGGCCATAGATACTCGCCTCAGAAGCCTCCTTACCTTACGATAGCACCCTCCATCATTCAACCCACCCTGAGTCTACCCCGTTAATCATACCCTCTCTATGCACCACCCACCCACGCCCCCGTTCTCACAGACCATTTCCTTCTTCCCCCATATTTACAAGACTCTTAGGCACTCCCGCCTCTGGAACTCCTGCATTCTTGAAAAAAGAGGGCTTTTTAAAAACACTTTTCCATTCCATAATTTTTTTTTAAGTAGAATGATTTTGAAGGGACCAGAGAGTTCTGATCCTAGTCCTACATATCCCAAGCCATGAAAAAAATAAGCTGATAACCTTTGCCACAAGGCACATTTCCTCCACGTTGTCTTTAGGACAAAGTTGATCACTTAAAAAACACAGGTGCATCAAGGTGTAAGCAGCCCTTAGATTACTTGTGAAAAATAGGGTATTGGATGAGTTGATTTGCCTCGTCCTTCCCAATCTGAAATCCATTGTTCTGATCCCAAATACTTTAATTTTCCTTTTGATCTTTATCTGGGCAAAGAGACACAATGAGCATTTGCAAGAAGTTGAAAGAGAAAGACAAACAGGTGGGCATTTAAAGGAGAGGTTGTGAGTGCTACAGTCTCCTTTGGAATCTTACTGTGGTTGTTTGCTCTATGCCACGTCCTTCATCTGTCTCCCTTCAAATTTAAAATCTTGAGTGGAAATACTGAAGACACATCTGGTCTCCAAACTTCCTTTCGCTTCTCTGACCATTTCTAGACTCCTTGGTGCTGGGAGAAAGTGAGTAGAGGGATGTTAACAACAGAGCAGAGAAATCTTTTCCCAGCTGTGCTTGGTAGAGACCTATTTGCTTCCCTAGACAGCTTCAGATGAAGTTTAATTGGGATTTTACAAACTGCACAACGCAAAACCCAACTTGGTATTTTGCCTGCCACCCAATGGATGAGAGGCTGTGAGTAAAGATCAAAGGGCACCAATGGAGCCTGCTTTCCCTGAGACCGGCGGAGAAGGGGTGGGGGTGGGGGGTGGTCCTGGCAGGGAGGAGGCAAAGGTCTTCGGTTGAGGCTCACTTCACACTGCAGCTCTGTCTCAGGCCCTAGAACAGGGTTGCCTCTGTTGACTACCAAAGTCTCCTCTTGTCATAATGTTTTCAAAACATTTACAAACATATTTTTCTGAAGCAAACACATTTTTTAAATAGCCTGGGTTTTCTTCGTACCCTGTGGTCAGAGACCATGGGACTGGAGGCAGCTTTCCCGGAGCATGCACGCCTGGTAACTCAAGGATCCACCTAGAGGTCAAGGTAAGTTCTGTCGGCCTAGTTTGCTTATCCCAAATGGCACATGTAACTTTTAAGTAAACAGACCCCTTATTTATGACCCCTCATTTAAAAGCCAACAACAGACATTATAGAAATAGAGCAATCACAACAGTCTCAAGGTACAGATGCCATCCTTAGGGTCACCAACATCAGTTATTTCCCATGGCAAGGCCCTGCCATAAAGGGACTGGGTCATTGGATTGGAATCACACTGCCTCCTGGGAGCCAGCAGTTGATAACAGTCCTGGGTGCCATCCTGTCAACTGCAAAGCTATAAAGAGACAATTATAAAGTCCCTCTTACCCTCGCTCCCTTCCAGCTTCTCCCTGGCAGAAACACAAATACAAGCCATGGATGGAGAAAATGATTTTATTAGGATGCCAGATCTTCTAATTAAAACAATAGAGGCATACTCTCCTGTTTTTCTACTGAATTACAGAACAGGTAAAGTCAAAAACATAGGCACATACAAACTATGACTGACAAGCAATCTGTTGGCAAACTGAGTGGCATTTAGAAATTTCTTCTAACTTATAAAGTTAACTTCCTGGCAACAACCAGAGCTGCTCCACTTTTGAACCATATGAAATAAAGTTTCCTTGCCTTCTTTAAAAAATAAAAATTAAAAAAATGCAGGAATAGGCTTTATCCTTCAGCCCCTGCTGTGTCACCTGATTACAGAGTCAGGGTCCATCCAAACATAGCACTGGACACTTGATAGCTGCCTCTCCCTACTGCATAGTTGATGCCCTTGAAGTGGTCACAGTGGTACCCTACCCTATAACCCCTGCTCACCTTGCTATTTTCATTGGAGGACTAAAACTCTCATTAAGCAAGAGCTCAGGGTGGCTGGATGGCTGGAGGGTGTGACTTGGAAATAGATTCCTTAGCAATAAAATTCCATGGGAGAGGCAAAAATACAGAAAACTCAGGTGGCAATGTATGATTAAGATGTAGTTTTTCATTCACTAATCCCAGCAATAGACATACAAGTCTGAAGGAACAGCTTATAGCAGCATCAAAGAACTTGCTACAAACTAGGAAGTGAGCTGGAGCTACCTGACTTAACCTAACTTCAGCTATAGGAATGATCAAGGAAAACCTAATGCTCTACATGATGGCAAATACTGAGCCTAAGCACATTTCTGGGAGCTGGCTGGGAAGGAAGAGGGTGCACACACGCACACACACACATAAATATTAAGTCTATGTAAACACACTCTTCTACACAGTTCACAGTGGTTCAGAATTATTTGCACTTGCTTTGGGTACGGTGTGTGTCTCCAGTCCTTACAGCACTACACATCCCTGCGTTTAACTGAGTTTAAACAGTAGACTCAAAATAAACAATGATTGTAAAGTCAAAGAATCAGAATTTGTATTATTTCATGCTACGAACTGAAGGTTTGTATTCCCCCCAAATTTATATGTTGGATCCCTAATCCCTAGTGAGATGGTATTAGGAGGTAGGGCCTTTAGGAGTTAATTAAGTCATGAGAGCTGAGCCCTATGGATGGGATTAGTGCCTTTGCAAGAAGAGACATGAGAGAGATGATGTCTCTCTCTACCACATGAGGATACATACAGGGAGAAGGTGGTTACCTGAAATTCAGGAAATAGACTCTCACCAGAAACGGAATCTGCTACTACCTTGACCTTGGACTTCCTAGCTTAAGACTGTAAGAAATAAATATTTGTTGTTTAAGCTGCCCAGTGTATGGTATTTTTATTACAGAATCCCTAGCTGACTAAGATAGAAGTTGGTGCTGAGAAGTGGGGTGTGCTGTAACAAACACCTAAAATTGTAGAAGCAGCTCTGGCATGGTGTAATGGGTAGAGATTGGAAGAGTTTTGAGGTGCATGCTGGAAAGAGCCGATATTGCCATGAAGGGACCACTAGCTAAAGGCAATTCTGGTGAAGGCTCAGAAACAAAAGAGGAAAGCTATAGAGAAAGCTTCCATCTTTTTTGAGAATATATAAACGTACACAGAATGTTGTAGAAACATGGACAGTAAAGACCATTCTGATGAGGTCCCAGATGGAAATAAGGAACATGCTATTGGACAATGAATAAGATGCCATCCTTGTTATAAAGTGGCAAAGACTTGGCTGAATTGTGTTTTTGATCTGGAGTTTTTTGGAAAGTAGAGCTTGCAAACAATGAAATTAGATATTTGGCTGAGAAGATTTCCAAGCAAAGTGTTGAAGGAGCAGGTTGATTCCTCCTAACTACTTGTAGGAAAAGGCAAGAACAGAGAAATAAATTGAAGGAGGAATTGTTAAAAAAAAAAAAAAAGGAACCAGAATTTAAAGATTTGGAAAGTTCTCAGCCCATTCATACTGCAAAAAGTGAGAGAGCATGTTCATAAGACCAAGGGTATGGCATATCAACCATTTGATAAGGAGACTAGTGTAGGTGTGAACCATGGACCTAATCAGCAACCCAGAAGGTATGCTGCCAGTCTGAACCAAAAGGGACCGAGACAGGGTGGAATAAAGGCTGTCAGACTCCCTAGATTCTACAGGACCATAAAGCTATTTGGCTAGGAACTTGTACTATTCTTCAAGAAAAAAGTATCACCAAACATGATTCAAATAAACCATCTGGGCCATGACATTGGTTCCAACAGGCCAGACTGCCTCTGACCCAAGGAGTGAGGGCAAGCCACCCAGGGCCATGTGGGCAGAAGCCATGAGGGTATGACCTCCTGCCCAGCAAAGCTTCGAGGTGTGACTCCCACCCAGCAGAGCCACAGTGTGGGTGGGATCCCCACAGAGAGCCATGACATGGGTGGCAACCCGCTGAGCCATGGGGGGTATGTTGCCACTCCAGTGGATCTAGAAGACAGAACACAGAGCCAAAGAGAATTACTATCAAAACTTAAGGTCTCATGCAGCCTGCCTTTCTAGGTCTATGGGACTTGCCTGGAACCCATCACCCTTCTTTCCTATTTCCCTCTTTTGGAATGGGAGTCTCTATCCTATTCATGTCCCACCACTGTGTTTTGGAAGCACACAACTTGTCTGGCTTTACAGGTTCATAGCTACAGTGGAAATTTTGCCTCAGGATGAATCTTACCTCAAGTCTCACCCATATCTGATTTAGATAATATTTAGAGGATGTTTTGGACTTTAGACATTAGAGTTGATGCTAGAATGAGTTAGGACTTGTGGGGTGAAATGAATATATTTTGCAAGTGAGAAGAATCTGAATTTTGGAGAGTCAAGGAAGAAATGCTATGAACTGAATATTTGTTTCCCCTCAAAAAAAATTTTTATAGGAAAGCCCTAACCCCCAATGTGATGATACTTAGAGCCTTTGGAAGGCAAGTAGGTCATGAGCATAGATCCCTCATGAATAGTATTAGTGTCCTTATGAGAGAAAAATGAGAAATGATCTCTCCCTCCTCCATGTGAGAACACAGCAAGAAGGCATCCATCTGGTTTCAGAAGAGGGCTCTTACCAGGAACCAAGTAGGTCAACACCTTGATCTTGGACTTTCCAGCCTCCAGAACTATAAGAAATAAATTTCTGTTGTTTAAGCCCCCCAGTGTGTGGTACTTTTGTTTATAGCAGCCCAAGCTGACTAACACTTCAATCCTGTTATTCTATCTAACCACTGAGAATTATTTGTGTTTAAAAATCTAAACAATGATCATAATATGATTATTTCAGCTGTAGCCATGTTTTTTAAGGTAAAATACATTTACTAAGTTCATTATATGATATGTTACTGAAGTTGAATATTATCTTTAAAATTAAAATTATAGCTTTAAATTGCTACAAAACTGAAGAATAAATCAAGAAAAGGATTGCTAATTACATAATCACTAACAAAAGTCTTGCTATGTAGAGAAGGGGGTATCAAAAAGTGATCCACTTCAAGGAGTCTATCCACCAAGTTCTCCTCTGCATTTGCTACACCCACTTCCCAGAACTTTCTTTTCCAGATACCCCCATGGTATGGCCCACAATTCTTCAGCCTCTGACCAAAGACCACCCTCATCCAAGAAATCTTCCTGAACCACCACCCACAGACATAAATGTCTATCTTCCTGGCCGGATTGATTTTTCTTCGTTTTACCAGTCACCTGTCAAGTTGTATATTGGTTGGTTCATTGCTTAGTGTGGTTCTTCTTCCCTAGGACCTCCTTGTTTCATGGGAACACAAAGACCACATTTGTTTTGATCACAAGCTGATTTTTTGCACCCAAAACAGTGCCTGGCCTCCTCCCAAGCAGGCACTGGGGGAAAAGAAGTGACTACGTGATTTCTGTAACAATTACTGCATGATTTACACTGATTTGGAATGCCACCTTTATTAGGTAAAAATCACTTCCTCAATACACTCAAGGATGGATGGAAGCTTACATTTGTCATCTACAAGGTGGCCATATTGGTGGTGGGAAGGGAGAGAGAGGAAGAATCTCAGCAAAGAGGAAGGCCATTCGCATCAGCTAGGGGTGCAGTTGGAGGCTCTGCATTTGCTCTCCCGGCTCCACTCGAGGTGAGGGGCTTCACAGATCCGCTCTTGCCTTTTTCTTCATACCTTTAAAGAAAATCAAGAACACCAACTAGTAAGCACGTGTAGACTTCTTCTGACAGACTTCAGGTTTCCAGCCGTAAAAAGCATTAAATACAAAAAGGAAGCTTGCTAAGCAGCTGGACACAAGATGACGGGACGTGAAACAATGGGGAACGTGCAGGCAAGAAGAGCAATGTCCCTCTGCTGGCCACACCCTCACCCCAGCCTTTGCACCATGGTGGCAACTAATGACAACACTTACTTGGCTTTGCTCTGAATAGATGCTCTGATGCATCTACATTATTTCAAGTTCTAAATAGAAACAGCCATGCTTCTAAAAGCATAAAAGGCAAAAATAAACCTGTATCTGGGTTTTCTGTTCTTTGTCCTTCATCTATTTGGCCACTGGCTTCATGCTGTTTAAATGATTTCAGATTCGAAATACGCTTTAAAATCCAACAGTGCAAGCTTTTGCTCTCTTATTTTATTTCTCATTCTTTTTCTCTGAACTAGTTTAATTTGTTCTTCGAAAATAAATTCTTCCAAATAAATGTAGAAATACCAAGTTCAAAAAAAAAATCCCATTGTAATTTTGATGGGAAATTGTGTTAAATGCATCAGTCTGTCTGGGGAGAACTGACCACTTCACAATGTGAGGTCTTTCTTCCACGAGATGAGAGGGGTCTCTGCATCACCACTCTCCATGAATGGCACTTCCTGGTTGGTCCAGAGCCTTGTCATGATCTGAGGCTGTTAGTGGAAAAAGAGAGACATGAAAAACAGAAAACAGCCCTTCGTGTCTGCACCCACTGCCATCCCTGTGCCTGCTCCCTGACAAGCCCACCTCTGCACAAGGCAGAGCTAAGTTTTACCTGAGCTTCCCTGTGTCTGCCATTGCATTGTAAGTCATTTCAGTTAACACTGAATACTGTCTTCCTTCCCCATGACCTTAGGAATCAACCCACAGGCCCCTCAACCTCTCTTGTCTCTTTCCCCACCCAGGACCATACATTTCTCTTACCTCTTCTACACCTTCCTTACCCAAGAGCCTTCTTTTTCCCTCTCCTCATCACCTACCCGGGGGCATTCATAAGAACTAACTTTACAGTTTCAAAAGCCAAAGGCTCACTTAGCTTGAGAAGGTGCTTTCCATGGACCCTGTTCAAAATGCCCTTGAACATGGGGCTCAGACTCAGCGGGAAAATAGCCCCAAACAGGCCACAGGAAGCATAAACCCCACAGCTTCTCAAGGTTGAGCCCTTCTCCTTCCGATGTTCCCCTGCCAGATGAAATAAATCCTCTCCCTTCCCCCCTGCTTCCCTTCAAGAGGGGTCCTTCTCTCACCCTGTCACTGGAAGGCTGCCTGAGAGCCCCTTCAGTGCTTCGGTCTTTTGAGATGAAAGTGTAGCTGAGAAATGTCTTTATCAGAAAGTGACCTTGCTATGTCCAACTCTGGGCAACTTCTTCACCAACGGGGGATGTTTCTTTCTCCCTAAACTTTCTCAGAATCACCAGTACAATAGCACTCACACAGAGAACCCCAAATGGAAGCTGTGGGCACGGCTGGGTGGTCACCAGGGTTTGCAGTTTCCCTGTGATATAATCAGCAGCTTGGCACAGTCCACGACTGTCACATCAAACAGGCCAGGCAGAGGGATTGCCTAGCCATGCTTCCCTTGGACGCCTCCCATCTTTGGAGTGTCCCTCAGTTCATCAAGCATTTGTGGATGACCTGCTGGATGGAAGTCCCATTTCTGAGCACCCAGAGGAAAGCATGTCTGCCTTTCTAGCTCTGAAACTCAAAGGGGGATTGGGGGAGATAAGTAATATTAACTATGACCTTCCCCCAGGGCAGTTATAGAAGGAGTGATGTCTACTGGAGACTTAAATATTTGCCAACTGCCCACACTAAAATCTTCGCTTTTCAGCTTTACAAGAACTTGCAACCTCCTCCTCCTCTTCTAAGGCTCAGCTCGGCCACCTCCTATCCAGAGAATCATCTTTGTCTCCCTTCCATGCCCTCATCTCCTTGCACTGCTATTCTCAACTCTAAGGTCATTTCTTCTCAACATGACCATCAACCACTGAGTTACAGTCGCATTCTACACGTGAACCAAATTTAATGGATAGAAAAAAAATGAGAGAAAACTATCAATGAGTTCTTTCCTCATTGGGAAATTCTCATTAGGACTTTGGGTTTACCCATCCATCTATGGTTAACAAAATCCTTCCATATCATTTCATTTGCCCTCACACCAACTCTGTCTGGTTACCTAGGTGGGTAAGATGATCCTCATTTTACAAATGTAGAAACCGACGTTCACAGAGCCTAATATCACCTTACTGAGAAAGGAAACCATTTCCTACCCAGAATGGCCTCCCTACCTCCCAAACACCTCCACCCCTGCTTTTGGGTGGCCAACACTCAGCTCACATTACCTCATCAGAGAAGATTTCCATGACCTAAAGTAGGAAACCCTACCCTGTTATCCTGTTGTTTTGTCTCCTTCGTAGCATTAATCATAATTTGTAATCATTTTATAACTCTTTTTTTTTTGTCCATCTCTCCAACAGAGTCATCAGTTCCATTGATGCAGGCACCATCCTTATCTGTTGGCCATTGAATTCACAGACCCTAACACTGATCCCAATAATATCTGTGGTCTTACAACCCCTAAGGCTGTATCCTTTCCACTGTAATAAGCATTCTTAGAAAACAATTTCTCCAAACTGTCCTACTGTGTAATCCTAAAACTGAACCTTATCATCATTACTGTTCAAGCTTTAACTTGAAATGTGTACTTTTTGAGCAGCATGGGGTCACCTAGGAGATGTGGTTTGTACCTACAAAGTCCAAGCACTGTCTGGTGAAACCAGAAGCATTTGTGATGTGTCTGGCTGATCTAACTATTCTGTACATAAATTAACTCATGGAACCTTCACAACAACTCTGTGAGGTAGGGACAACTCTATTATCTGCATTTTATAAATGGAGAAATTGAGGGCTGGAGGCATAATGCTACCATCCTTGGGAGAACCTCTCCACAATTGTTCCTTCATGGTGGCCTCCTCTGGTGCCAATGATGAGCCTGCTGTTTCCCCCCAGAAAACCCATATCTTTGTCCCAACACATATCTTGCCTTGGAGGTCTTGAGGAAGCCACACTCTAAAGGGAGTCTGAAAGCGTGAGTGCCCCCTGCCAGGATCCCCACCTCCTTCTGCCCCTGCCTCCTCTTGCAGCCATGGCTCAAGCCTACACCTCTGCAGGACTGCTGCACTGCCTCTGGGTGGTGGGGCTTCGCTACGAGGGACTCCAGCTGGGGACGGTCTGGGGTGACCAGATCCAGTGCTTAGAGGTGCTCTGCCTGTCCTGGGTTGCAGCGTGCTGGCCCAGGGGGTGGTGGGTGGGATCTGACTGGCTGCCTCTATCCACTGAGATCATCTGCACTTTCGGCCCACACTGACCCTTCCCAGCTTCTCTCAGCCTGTGTCTCCACAGCCCCTTTTCTCTGGACCCATTGGATGCTCCGAGCAACTCTAAAAAGACTGGGGTGGGAGGGTTTTGGAGTTTCTCCGGGGCCCTCCTGCCTTTGGAATGGCAGCGTCACAGCCCTCACCTCTTCCCTCTCCGGGCCTTCACTTGTCTCCCTTATTTCATCCTCACTGCCTCTCTGACTTTTCTCTTACCTTTTACAGAGACAAACTCTTCCTGCTTTTTGCTTCTCTAAGAAACATGACTATGCCAGGAAAAAAAGAGTTTCTGCCAATCTCAAGATCCAAAGGGCCATGCACACGGGTGCATCCTGGAGGCAAGCTGTCCCAGCTGGCCCTGTCCTCCCTCTGACCACCCCTCCTTTCCCCCTTGCTGCCGTCCCTCCTGAATTTCACACATTTTTCTTCCCCTCTTTCCTCCTTCAAATCAGGCTTCTCAGTCCCCACAACATCTCCAAAGAGCCCTGCCGTCTCCTGTCCCCTGGCCTTCCTTGTGCCCTACACGTATGATGTCCCTGACCCACAGCCTGCACAGTCTTGCAGACAGAATGCTGTCACAGCCTCGAACTCCCCAGGCTTCTCCAGGCCTGCCCCTGACTGTCAGACGCTCCTCTCACTGCCACCAGGTCTTTGCTGGCCCCCCACCCTGTGCCCTTCACAGAGGACATCGGTAGTGGTCCTCCTCCTCTCCCTGCAGCTCACGTTCAGGATGGAGGTCATGTGCTCGGGATGAAATCATCTCCCAAGGGCAAACCACTGTGGAGAGAGGCAAAGATACTCTCTCAAGGCTGTCATGACACCGCACTCTCCTGGTGTCCCTCCTACTTCTCTGGCCATTCCTTCTCAGCTCCTTTGGAGCTCCTCCTTTCTCCACTCCCCAAGGACTAAGGCAGTCGCTTTTTTCTAGTCTTTCTCCCTGGCAAGCTCACCCATGCCTATGGACTAACTATATAGAACCAAATGATTCATCAAGTTTTATCTTACAGGTCAGATGGCTCCTGTGGGCTCCATCCCTAAATATCCCCTCCTGTCACCTCACCCCAACATGCCCCAAACTATTAATAACCTAGCGATCATCCCCCTCAGTGTTTGCTTTCCCAGCCGACAGATCCCTGACCCCCACAGCCTATCAGTTTTTCTCGACCAGAGTTGCATTTCAAACATTTCTTCCCCAGAGCTCTCTATTGCACTGTGGGCTTCCAGACCAATCTCCACTCTTGCTTTCTTCTAATTTGTGCTCCAGACAGGAGTTAGCGTCATCTCTTAAAAAAAAAAAAAAATACCCAAAAAACAAAAAGCCCCCAAATCTGATCATATATTTCCTTTCCTTAAAACCCTTCAAAGGCTCCCCAAGGCTTCTAGGACAAAGGCTAAAATTCTGAACCTGGTCTGCAAGTTCTCATAGCGTCTTGGCTTCCTTTCCTGGCCTTGGCTGGCACCCTTACCTCACATGTATCCCACCCGCCAGGTGTCCCTCAAAACTTGCTCCCTTCACACAGGCAGTTGACCAGACCAGGAGCTCTCTGATACACTTTTTGTATCCCCAGGACCTAGCTTTTGCCTGGCATATGGATGTTCAATAGCTATTAAATGAATGAATGAATGAATAAATGGGTAAATGAATGAATGAGAAAAGAACAAACTATGCCCTCTCCCAGGAATACAAAGAGCAGCCAGTGGAAGCTTCAGGGTCAAGGCCAGCTCTGATTAGATGGGCCTCTAGCTTCCAGATACTACACATCTGAGCTTTTTAAAGACACACTCAAATAAGAGAGGGAGCCCCAATTTTCCCAGTAGAGACAGAAGCCCAGAAGAGAGCTGGCAAAGTCTGAGGCATTGTTGGGGGCATGAGTTTATGTTTCCTAAAGTTAAACATGTTTGCAACCCCAGGGGAAGCCACCATAAGGGAAACCTTCGCACCGTCTCTTGGAGACACCAGGAGGAGGCCTTCCCTCCTCCCTCAAGACCTGGGCCCAGCCCTGAGAGTGGAGGAGCAAAAGCATTTGCAGCCTTGGATTGGGAGCTGCTTTGGAGCAGTTGCAACAGGAGGCTCCTGGGGCCTGAGGTCAGGAATTGCATAAGAGGAGGTAGTAGGAAATTCTCTGGCCCCCAACTTCCCTCAGCTGGGCCTGCCCATGTAGCCACGAGAGGTGTCTGCTCAGCTAAGGCAAGGAGAGTCTGGTGAAATTGTGAAGTCATGGCAAAGGGGTCACACGTGTGGCCATGACTGCCTTCAAAACCTGGCTAAGAATTAGGTTAGAAGACCAAAGTGCCATGTACTGCTGTGTGGTCACTGAGTGCTAAAGGCTAAACCCACACGGAAGGCGAAGGCTGGACTCAGAGCCAGGGCACCAACCGCTAAGAATTTTGAGGGTGGAACATTCTGATGGCAGTTGAAGGCAACAGTTGAGGCAAACGTCCAGGGCAGCGCAGAATTCACCGTCCAGAGAAGGGCACAGACACCCTAAAGAGGAGCTCAGAGAAGGTGATGCCGCACCAGGCCCTGTAGCCAGGAAAGGCAGATGGGGCTGGACAAGGCTGCTGCGGAAATAGGAGAGCAGGGCTGTGGGGGGTAGGGGCCTGAGAGGATATGAAAGAAGAAATGAGGGTCCAGGTCACCAGAGGGGCTAAGGACCAAGAGGGAACAATGGGCCAGAAGGCAAACTGGCCACTCTGTGGTTCTGCTGGGGGCCTGGCCTGGAGAGAAGCCTTCCACCCCACCACTAGCTAATGGGCTCTGTGCTCAGTGGTAGGGGGTCAGGGCTGCCTCTGTCTTCAGAGACAAGCTGGTTTTGTGGGAAAGGTGTTCATTGGGAATGAGGACAACATTAAGTCCCAGGACATCCTCTCTATAGGCACAAATGAGCCACAAGTTTCAAAAACTAAACCCACTCATTCGTTCATTCAACAAATACTTATTGAGCGGGCTGGACACTAGGAATATGATAGCAGCAGCAGGACAGCCCCTGCCTGCTGGAGACTGCAAGGGATAGGTCGTTTGAAGAGGCAGCTCATGCACTGTGAGCGCTTAAGCCCTGATATGTTTCAGGGCTTCTCTGTGAACAATGGAGCTGACATCTGAAAGAAGAGTAGGAATTACCTAGTTGAAACGGCAAAGTCTGAGGGAGAGCGGGCTGGGCACATGCAGGTCTCGGCCGCGTCCCTCTCCATAGCTGTCTTCTCTGAATCTCTTTCCTCCTCCGCCCCACCCACTTCTCCTCTCTCCCCATCATTTACCAGATTAAGAGGAGAAAGGCGGCTGGGCCCAGGGTGCCCGTGGCAGCTCTCGTGGGAAGGAAGTGGGCAGGGACCAGCCAGCATGTAGGGGAGGAAGGGAAGGTCAGGTCCTGCTCCCACGTGGGGGCTGGTGCTGTCCTCGTCCCCAGGACAAGGGCTGGGTTGGCACCGCACGCAGCCTGCGCAGACCTGGGCACCAGCCCTTGCCCACATACCCAGTGCCGGACAGAGGACCCCGTGGACCCACTGCCCCAAGAGACCCCCAGTGTTGGGCAGGAGACCATTCCCAGTGGCATCGTGGCAGCACTGCCTGCCAGGGGGCAGCCGCTCCTTCTGAAGGGCTGGCTGTTCTTGGCATTCCTCTTTTGTCCCTCTCTTCTTTCAAAGAAAGAATGTATGTGTCTGCAACTCAGGGCGCAACAAGCATTTTCTTTATGAAGTGTCATCTGTTTGGGGTAATTTATCTTATCTAAATATCATATTCTTTTATATGTCAAGTTGAAAGAAACCCCCCTAGACACTCCAGAAAAATCTTTCAAATCCCTCACACCATCAACCACGGACAATCAAGCGCCATGCCTGGTGGTGGGGATTCACAGAAGGGCCCCTAGAGAAAACTCAAACTGCTCATCAAACCAGCAGGGAAACTCTGGAATCAGTAAAGGGTGGGGGTGGAGTATTCTCAAGTTCACCATCAACTGTTTGAAAACATTAATTGAGCTTAGTTTAGCAAACCAAGCACTTGTTTTCCAAGTATATGCCATGGACTAAGTACCGTTTTAGATTTTGAAAAGTATGAGAATCTTCACCTGGGTGCGTGTGTAGGCGTGTGTGTGTACAAAGAATCATAACTGTACGGTTGAATACGTGCATATTTTCATCTGCCCCCCAGAAATGTGCTGGCAGATGGAGGGAGTCAAGTGGGCCGTCCTCTACTCGTTTCAGTGTTTTCATCTCAGGGTTTATTAATTTGCCTAAGGGTGATGGGAATAAAAAGAAACTTTTCCATCCTTTGCTCCAATATTCCAGGCGCATAAACAAAAGCTCACCCACCCCTCCCAGGGCCGATCCATTGGCATCATTTGATCTACTGCCAATGTCATGGTCCCTCCCAGAACGGCCTGTGGGAAGTGAGCCCTCCCCGCTCTGGCTAGCCATGGCTCTTTGCTCTCCTTCTGGGCCCATCGTGGCTGTCTGTACACCCAGCTCTGTGATGGGCTCTAGGTCCAAGATATCCTGGGAGCCAGGCCATTGATGGGGCTGCTATTTGGCAATTGCAGGTGGGGCAGGAACAGGACGGGGAGGTAGAGTCAGGATGAAGTGACCTGGAAGAAGGTATTCTTTTTGGAGGAGTCCACCTCCCCCCACCCCCGCCAAAGTTGATGTTTGCACCCAACCCCTACTCCTGTGTTCATAACCTGCTCTTTCCAAAGCAAAATACCATGGGTGAGGGGCCCTATGTATCTTTTCCTATGAACTTGACTTTGATGATGAGTGTTGGTCCTTTATTCACATTGGGGACGACCCCCCAACATCTCATCACAAAACACTTGAAAGCAAGAGCTTTCTTTCTGCCCACTGGGAGGGAGGATTCTACAGAAGCCCTTTCAAGAAAATAGTAAGGAGGCCCCAAAGCCTGCTGTTCCTGTGAGCAGCTAATGGTGCCAAGCTCTAGGCCGCCCTTCCTGATCCCCGCGGAGGAGCACAGTTCCCAGCCCCCACATTCTGGGTCCTTGAGAGCCGGGCTCCTACAGTGGCACTTCTAGGAGGGAACTCACGCTGCTTTCTCCCAAGAGCTCTGCTACAAGTCTCTAAGGATTGTTTTTATATTTGGATAAGCCAAAGGAAGGAATTAGCTTATCCCCTAATGACAAGATGACAGATCCACGAAGATCCCATTTCTCTTACTAATCCTCTGAACTAAGGAGGGTGGTGATGAAGCCATAGATGTACCGAAACGAGTTTGAGCAAAAAGGAACTCTCCACCCTGGGTCTTTCTCTGCACAGTATGTAGGTCTTACGGTGTGAATACTCCAGGTTGTGTTGGAAGTTTTATTTTTGTCAGAATATCTGAGAGAAAAAATAAAAATCACAGAAACAATGAAGATTAGAGGATTTGAGGGACTTGATGATTTCTGGGGTCCCTCCATTCCAGCACCCAGACTAAGAGATTGCTTCCCTGTATGGGCTCAGCCTGACCTCCTTCCACAGGGGGTTTCTCAGAGATGCTACTATGGAGGCTTGTCAATGGCATGCCCGGTGGTCAGGGCCGAACGCTGTTCTTCACTTATGAACTTTATATTTTAAAATGTATATGCTCTGACTCAAGAAATCAGACCTTTAAACCTAACTCCCGTGGAATTTTCAAAGCGTTTTCATTCCACCAACATTTATTGAGTACTAACTGTGGGCCAGGCATAGGGATGAGAAGTGCATCTAAAAAACAGTCCTTGTCCCCAAGGAGTTCTCAGTCTCATTGTGAAGAGGCAGGCACAGAAAATCTATCTGGTAGGGACCAATCCAAGCCAGGTAGCAACACCTCCTCTTAGAATTTGCAGTTAGCTTAAAGAAATTGCCATCCGGGAGGGCAGAGAGTGAGGCATTGGAATAACCATTCCTTTCATAAATCTCTTTGCCGTTTGTTATGACCCACACAAATGTATGAGCTCAAGTCTTTAGGTTTTGGCTGATTAGAATTATCTTCAGTAAAGAGATGGGGAATTTCTATTTAATGGGTACAACGTACATTATTCAGGTGTTGGATACCCTAAAAGCCCTGACTTCACAACCACACAATCTATGCATGCAGCAAAATCACATTTGTATACCCCATAAATTTATACAAATTTTAGAAAGAGACAAGGAATTTAGATTTATAGTAAAAGATATTTGAAGAGCTTACCTCGGTTTCCTTTTTCTTTTCCAAAAGTACAAAACAAACAGCATACAATCAGCAATTATCTTTTTGCACAAAGGATTGGGAGAGAATGAAGTCTGCGTTACACAGGTTTTACTGGAACCAGTTCACTAAAGCACTGTCAACTACAGAGCCCTGTTGGGGCAGGGACAAGACTGTTTATGCAGAAACTTAGAAGGAATGGATTCCTGGCTCCAAAAACAGAGTTTAGGAAGTAAATTCACATGGAACTAGGGAAAACTTGACCTCTTTTAAAAAGACAAAGGCTTTAATTGCTTCATTTGGATGAAAGCCTTAAAATGCCAAATCCAAATTATTCTGATATTTGAGTCATGGTTCCTACCCTGCGTTCAAGGTTGTATGTCAGAGTGGGCATCGCAGACCCTTAAGAGTAAGACATGTTGTTGATGAGTTTTTTTTGTGTTTTTTTTTCGTTTGGGAGGGTCTTGTGGGAGGGAGTTGTTTTTTAAATTTAGACTCACACAATGAAGATGATAGTCCCACCTGACCGTATATCAGAATCCTGAAGCTAGAACTGGAAAGTTCAAAGGCCTGGCCCCCCTGCACACTTCCTCTTTTATCAGAGTCCCATCTCTTCTCCTCGCACCTCGGGATTTCCCCCAGGTCTGGCCCCTCTAAGCCTCCAAGAAGCTTCAGGCTTCTGCCCTCCTCACAAGGACAGAGATGTTGGTCTCCCATCCTTCCCCACGAGTCACTGCTCAGGCTGGCCCAGCAGCCAGGGGACCATAGGCAGTTCAAACATGGGGCTGCCTTCCTCTTCCCTCCCCCTCGGTCCAATTTCTTGATGGCCAGAGAGCTAGTACGCCACTGCCTCTGTGGCCAGCTCGGCCTCTTCCCTCTCCCCCTCCCACAGCCTGGATGCCAGGGGACCCATCTCTCTTCCTCTCCCCGCACACAGCCTTCAGTCACAACGAGGCTGCTACCTGGGAGGCCTTTGGGGCCACCCCTGAGCACAGGGCAGAGCCTCATGAGCTGGTCTTACGAGAAACACAGGGTGCCTGCCTCCAGAAGCAATCTCCCTCCCCAGATTCATTTCCAAATGACTTGAAGCAGCCCCCACGGGAGCCTCAGTCCTATGGTGGTCTATGTTGCCAGATGTGCAATTAGTCCCTATTCTGGCAGCCCTCTCTGCCTGGACAAACCAGGTCTCTCCCCGCTCAGCAACACACATTTTGGGAAATCAGCTCTTTGTCCATCCAAGTGGAAGACCCTTGAGGGCCCCCACCTGCTGGAGTCCTATATGCACGCCTCATCTTTTTAGAATGAAGAGGAAACAGAAGGCCCCACCCGAGACACCATTGCCTTCTCTTCACAGCTTGTAAAGGGCAGGCTAAGCACCGATTGGCGGATGTTTCTGAGATGAAACTGGGTCTCGATAGGCAAAGGTGCTCTCTGCAGGGAGGGCCCGGCAGCCACCAGTAAGGAGCCCCAGCCTTAGAGGCCAGAATAGGCAACCCCACTGGGGCATACAGAGGAGTCAGTTTATCAGGATACATGGCCAAGCAAGGGGAACTTGGAGCCTTAGGGAGGCTTAGTGCAGTTGCATAAAAAGAAAACAGAAAACCAGCCAGACTAGCACTCGGAAAAGAGGGCTTTCTTTTCTGTAGAAGGGAGACTCTCACAGAACAGAGAACAGAAACTGGAAAGGCAGTCACGGCCGCTCCATCTCTCTCACTCTGGGCTTGCAGTTCTTCTCTGTGGCCCCCTCTGTGCCGAGCTTCCTTCTCGGAGGATCTGTAATTGTTCATGGCCCTCGTTTCCACATTTGCAGTCTTGGGGAGGTCATGGAGTGACCTCTTCCCTAGCAGACTACAGAGCACAGCAGTCTGGGCACAGTCTCGTATTTTTCCAAATTACTCAATGAGGGACTCTGCACAGCTGTGGCCACCCAATAGCTTCCTTACCCCCGGGACCAAATGTCCACCCCGGGTCCAATCAGTGCAGGACAGGCAAGCAGGATCCCTTGGCAGGAACACAGCCTCAATGGTGAAACCGGGGAGGCTCGCCTGGGACAGGGTGAGCGTCATGTAAATTGCCAAGTACCTGGCTGATGTAGAACCAACACTACTGGCAGCCTAGAGTAGCAAGTGTGGCGGAAGTCGCAGTCAGGGTCTCAAGAAAGGAGAAGATGCCACTGAGACTTCACGAGGTCTGAAGACTGCGGAAAAAGCCAAAAGCCTCAAAGCCCCAGCTCAAAGAGAGCCTTGGTCGGTGTTCATTGCTGCAGGAAGAGGCAGAAAAGGGAAGGAGGCACAGAAGGGCCAGCTACCGGGGCTGAAGCCACGAGAAGACAGACAGACGAGAAGGGTGAATTGAGAGGATAAATAAGAATTTTCTTGAGAGAAAGAATTGGAATGAAGACAGAGGTGCAAGAAGCCAGGCTCTCAGCACTGCTCTGTCCCGGAAGCCCCAGAGCACAGTGCTGAAGACAGCGGCCTGGAGTCTAGCTCTGAGCCTCAGTTCTGCAACTCGTCAGATGCGTGGCTCCACTCTGTGCCTCAGTTTCCTCTTCTGTAAAGCAAAAGCAGCCCATATTTCACAGGAATGGTATAAGGATGATATATATCCCTCGCTAGGCCTATATTGAGTTCATAGTAAGGGCTCAATAAATGGAGCCTATTAATAATCCAGAAGCTTCCTCTGTGAGGAGAAGCTATTCCCTCCTCTGGGTACACATCAGCCGCGCTGATTTTCTCTCAGACCTTACCACACTCTGCCTCAGGTTTCAGTTTACTTAGGTGCCTTCTCAGCTCCCCATCTGGCTGGACTGGACAGGTGGGCCCCATCCTGCCCGCCGTTCCACCCCCAGGCAGTGGTGTAGAGCCAAGCACAGAGCAGATGCTTAGTCACTTACCCAGCTGTAAAAAAATAATCTATCTAGATGGGGGACAGAGGCGGGAACCTTCTGAGTCCCAGCTTTGTCTGATCACTGGTTGTGCACCTGTCCCAAGCAAAGGATGCAAGGTCGGTGGGCCTCAGTGTCCTTGTCTGTAAAATGGGTTTGGTCCTCATGGGCTCTAGAGAGGCCTCTCTTGGCAAAGCAGCTGAGTTTCTTTAAGGAAAAGCAGACTCATCTTCTAGGAGATTTAATAAACTGAAAAGTGTGTGAAAGGTGAACCCAGGGAAATGCCTGTTTCAAAGGTGTCATTAAGTTGCCAGAAGTGGTCTGCAATTTGGACCCAAGCAGCTCCCATGGATCTCTTAAGTAGCTCTATAGTTTAAAAAAAAAAAACAAAAAAACATGGAAGGAGGTGAGATGAGAAATTACTTGAAGGGTACATTGTACATTATTTGGGTGATGGTCACACTAAAAGCCCAGACTTCACCACTACGCAACGTATCCCTGTAACAATACTGCACTTGTACCCCTTAAATTTATACAAAAATAAAATACAAACAAAAACAAAAACAAAAAAAACCCTGCTATTCTCCCAAAGAAGGATATGGAGTTCTAGATAAAGAGAGAAACGATTCAGACAAGGAACCGAAGAATTGGCTCTTTGCTTCTCCCCACTCTCTTGTTCCTTTCTTGGCAAGCCAATCACCGTGCCCTGGTCTCCTCTCCAGGCTGAGGCACCTCTCACCCATCACCCAAAGCTCTGCTTTGGAACCTCAAATTCTATAGAGCCTAGACTCTGGAAATTGAGTTCACAAACTTCAACTCAGCCAACAGCTACACAACCCCTACTCCATGTGGTACGTCACCCCTCCTCGAAGAGGCCTTGCCTGGACAGAGCAAATCGCCCTCCTTCTCTGCTATGGCCATGCACCAGCCTGCCTGGCAGGTCCTGGTGTTCAGTCCACATGGGCTGGCACGTCTGCCACCTCTGCTAGACTGTGAGCTTCTTGAGGGTAGAGACGGCGTTTTCCTTTCTGCCTCCCACGAGCATGCATATTTTCACACAGCTGACCCATAGATGACTAATAAATATTTGACATATGTTTTAATTAGGCTTTGGGAAGTGGTAGAAGAATGGGTACCTCTCACAGAACTAAAGAACATAGACAGAAAGGAAGATTTGAGGCACGAAGACTGTGAGTTAATTTGGCGGTGCTGAGTTTGATGTCATAGTTGAATGACTAGATGAAAGGGTCCAAGTAGGCAAAGGTACCTGGAGATGCAGGGCTCAAGTCCAGGGGAGCAGGTGGAAGTATGTTTGGGGTAACCATTTAATTGGGTAAGCACAATGGGCACGTATGAAATGAGCCTAGAAGGGTTACCAGGGCACTGAGGCTGCGATTCAGAGCAGTCCGTCTCTTAGAGAATAAGGAAAGAAACAGAAAGGAAGCAGCAGCAGAGAAACAGAACAACCACCAGAAGTGGAAGGAAAGGGAGGAGGGAGTTTCAAAACGGAAAGGTTGGAAATTGTGTAAGGGTCTTTAACAGAGCGGTTTTGAGAGAGATGTGAAAGGCGAGGGCAGACGAAAGGCAAATGAAAGGACAGCACTAAGGGTAAAGGTCTGCCTATAAACTGAAGAGTGCTTGAGGAAAATTGATGTAGCAAAGAGTTCTCGTAAACAAAAAAAGAAAGCACACGAGCCTCAGCAAGCTGTTTTGTAATTTTTCTTTTTCTCTTGAAAGTAAGATTTTCCACACTGTAGTCAAGTGTTAACCAAGAGACAAGATGAGATTTTTCCAAGACTTCTTTAAACTGCTCATTGCTACACACCACTCCCACCCCCACCCCACCCCCACTTCAAGTATGCTGCTTATCTTATGGGAGAATGGCAACAGTGACCAACTCCGTTACAGAAAGTCTCTGCAGAAGGGCAAATTAGAACCCAACACCCGCTCAGGCTTAGTGTCTAGTTGCACAGGGGACGGAAGTACAGTGCTAAGCAGTCTGCGGCCAACAGACAAAAGGGACTCCGGTGGCTCACAGAGGTGCTCAAAGTTAAAACAGAACCAGGCGGCCAGGGCTGGGTGCAGGACCGGTCCCCTACTCTGTGTGCCCAGAAAGATGTTGTGACAGGGCCGCAGGACCTCCCTTTCTACAATCAAGACAAACCAGTTCCTACTGTCGGTGCCAAGATGAACTAAGGCTGGCAGCACCTCCTATCCCCCACCGCCATTTGAAAGAACCATCTGACAGAGACCTCTGGTTTTGGGCTTGGAAACCAACCAATCAGACCTCACCTAAGCCAATCAATCAGAGCTCCCCTGCCCTGGCCAATCGGGGCTCAGCTGTATCAGCCAATCAGAACTCAGCTAGGTCAACCAATCAGAACTTAGCAAGTTTCAGGCCTTCATTTGCGTCAATGGATCTGACTGGAAACCTGGGCGGGAACTTTTGCTGTAAAACTCTCAAGCCCCTATTTTGCTCTCTGGAGTGCGCCTTCCTTTTACACAGAAGGCTGCATCTCCCCAGTTTGCAAATTGTCGACTGGAGTAAAGCTTCTTTCCTCCAGATTCCTTTTCAGAGAACTTTGATTCAGAGTGGTTCAAGCTGAGGCCAAAGTGGAAAAGCTGCCTTCCCCAAGTCATAAGCATAAACCGTGTACATTATCTCAAAGATAACCTCTCAGGCGCTCGAAGCCCCTTTTCCTCTGGTACATGTTGCTCGGAGGATTTGGCAAAGAGCCCTAGGGGAAGTAGAGATGGCAAACAAAATGCCCGCCCCCAGGAGCTTGCAGTTCAGAGCAGGGAAGCAATGCAGTGTGGTTCCTACAGCTCCCGGGAAAAGGGAGTACCGTGCAAATGCTCTGGTGTTTGAGTTTGGGGACACTGAACCTGCCAATTGCTAGTCTTAAGTAAGGACCATACACTCTCTGGGCCTGTTTCTTTGTCTATGAAACAGCTTTATCCAAGCTTTCAAGCCTGGATAATTACTTCACAAAGAAGTATATACATGTTGCAAAATTTCTGCTTAAAATAAAACTTCTTCCCTTCTCATATATAATGGCTTTTAAGGTAATACTTGAGAAGTCCTGTTGTTGAAGTTCTTCACTAGAAAACCACCCTTTGCTCTCCACTAGAAAACCACCCTTTGCTCTCCACAGGGAGCTTATTCTTCACAGCAGAAGGAACCAAATAATGAATGCTGGTGTGGATGTGGAGAGACAGGAACACTCATACACTGCTGGCAGGACTGCAAACTAGTACAACCTCTTGAAAATCTTACTTTCAAGAGAAAAAGAAATTTTCTTCCGTGAGTTTTTGTGAGAACTGGAATCACTGTGTTCCAAACACTGTCACAGTGGCTGGCACATAAACTGAATGAAGAGTTGGCTGTTCTCACTGAATGCCATCCAGGGTTGGAGATCACACCAAATCTAGCAAGGTTGGCAGGGGAAAGAGAAGTGGCTTCTTGGAGAAAATGGAAATTAAAATTAGCCCTTAAAGAAAGTAGAATTTTACCTAAGCAAAACGTAGCTTGTGAACTGTCATCTATTCATTCATTCAACAAACATTTTTGGAGTGCCTACAAAGTGCCAGGCATGTTAGGAACATTCCCAGCAAGTCTTTTATTTACTCTCCTGCATTATACTAAGGCTTGGGTATGTGGTCCAAGTAACACAGATAAGCAGTCATGGTTTTCCAATTGGGCACAAGAAAATAAGCCAATCTTTCAAGCCTGGATAATTGCTATTACTCTTTTCCTTACATGTATCAGAAAGACCATAAAGAAATGTCTGTGTAGTGAATCCCTGGTGCCATTTGTAGTTTCACTTAGTGGTGTTTTCCCTTTCTTTTCAGCCACTCTGACTTTTCACAAAGAAGTATATACATGTTGCAAAATTTCTGCTTAAAATAAAACATCCTCCCTTCTCATATATAATGGCTTTTAAGGTAATGCTTGAAAAGTCCTGTTGTTGAAGTTCTTCACGAGAGAACCATCCTTCGCTCTCCACAGGGAGCTTATTCTTCACAGCAGAAGGAACCAAATAACGAATGCTGGTGTGGATGTGGAGAGACAGGAACACTCATACACTGCTGGTGGGACTGCAAACTAGTACAACTTCTGTGGAAAATAGTATGAAGATATATCAAAGAACTAAAAGTAGAACTACCAATTGATCCAGCAGTCCTACTACTGGGTATTTACCAAAGGAAAAAGAAATAAATACATTAAAAGATGCTCAACATCATTAACCATTAGGGAAATGTAAATTAGGATCACAGCGAAAAATACACACCTACTAGAATGGTTAACACTAAAGACAGATGACACTAAATGTTGGGAAGATTGTGGATCACCTGCAACTCTCATGCACTGCTGGTGGGAGAGTAAAATGATATAACCGTTCTCAAAAACAGTCTGGCAGTTTCTATAGAGTTAAACATTCACCTACTGTATGCCTTGGGTATTTACCCAAGAGAAATGAAAATATATGTTTACACAAAGAGTTGTGCAAAAATGTTCACAGCTGCTTTGTTCATAATAGGAAAACACTGG
>NW_012144967.1:6401988-6405136 GCF_000956105.1 Propithecus coquereli
AATATATCCATGTAACAATACTGCACTTGTACCCCTTAAATTTATACAAAAATAAAATACAAACAAAAACAAAAACAAAAAAAACCCTGCTATTCTCCCAAAGAAGGATATGGAGTTCTAGATAAAGAGAGAAACGATTCAGACAAGGAACCGAAGAATTGGCTCTTTGCTTCTCCCCACTCTCTTGTTCCTTTCTTGGCAAGCCAATCACCGTGCCCTGGTCTCCTCTCCAGGCTGAGGCACCTCTCACCCATCACCCAAAGCTCTGCTTTGGAACCTCAAATTCTATAGAGCCTAGACTCTGGAAATTGAGTTCACAAACTTCAACTCAGCCAACAGCTACACAACCCCTACTCCATGTGGTACGTCACCCCTCCTCGAAGAGGCCTTGCCTGGACAGAGCAAATCGCCCTCCTTCTCTGCTATGGCCATGCACCAGCCTGCCTGGCAGGTCCTGGTGTTCAGTCCACATGGGCTGGCACGTCTGCCACCTCTGCTAGACTGTGAGCTTCTTGAGGGTAGAGACGGCGTCTTCCTTTCTGCCTCCCACGAGCATGCATATTTTCACACAGCTGACCCATAGATGACTAATAAATATTTGACATATGTTTTAATTAGGCTTTGGGAAGTGGTAGAAGAATGGGTACCTCTCACAGAACTAAAGAACATAGACAGAAAGGAAGATTTGAGGCACGAAGACTGTGAGTTAATTTGGCGGTGCTGAGTTTGATGTCATAGTTGAATGACTAGATGAAAGGGTCCAAGTAGGCAAAGGTACCTGGAGATGCAGGGCTCAAGTCCAGGGGAGCAGGTGGAAGTATGTTTGGGGTAACCATTTAATTGGGTAAGCACAATGGGCACGTATGAAATGAGCCTAGAAGGGTTACCAGGGCACTGAGGCTGCGATTCAGAGCAGTCCGTCTCTTAGAGAATAAGGAAAGAAACAGAAAGGAAGCAGCAGCAGAGAAACAGAACAACCACCAGAAGTGGAAGGAAAGGGAGGAGGGAGTTTCAAAACGGAAAGGTTGGAAATTGTGTAAGGGTCTTTAACAGAGCGGTTTTGAGAGAGATGTGAAAGGCGAGGGCAGACGAAAGGCAAATGAAAGGACAGCACTAAGGGTAAAGGTCTGCCTATAAACTGAAGAGTGCTTGAGGAAAATTGATGTAGCAAAGAGTTCTCGTAAACAAAAAAAGAAAGCACACGAGCCTCAGCAAGCTGTTTTGTAATTTTTCTTTTTCTCTTGAAAGTAAGATTTTCCACACTGTAGTCAAGTGTTAACCAAGAGACAAGATGAGATTTTTCCAAGACTTCTTTAAACTGCTCATTGCTACACACCACTCCCACCCCCACCCCACCCCCACTTCAAGTATGCTGCTTATCTTATGGGAGAATGGCAACAGTGACCAACTCCGTTACAGAAAGTCTCCCCAGAAGGGCAAATTAGAACCAAACACCCGCTCAGGCTTAGTGTCTAGTTGCACAGGGGACGGAAGTACAGTGCTAAGCAGTCTGCGGCCAACAGACAAAAGGGACTCCGGGGGATCACAGAGGTGCTCAAAGTTAAAACAGAACCAGGCAGCCAGGGCTGGGTGCAGGACCGGTCCCCTACTCTGTGTGCCCAGAAAGATGTTGTGACAGGGCCGCAGGACCTCCCTTTCTACAATCAAGACAAACCAGTTCCTACTGTCGGTGCCAAGATGAACTAAGGCTGGCAGCACCTCCTATCCCCCACCGCCATTTGAAAGAACCATCTGACAGAGACCTCTGGTTTTGGGCTTGGAAACCAACCAATCAGACCTCACCTAAGCCAATCAATCAGAGCTCCCCTGCCCTGGCCAATCGGGGCTCAGCTGAATCAGCCAATCAGAACTCAGCTAGGTCAACCAATCAGAACTTAGCAAGTTTCAGGCCTTCATTTGCGTCAATGGATCTGACTGGGAACCTGGGCGGGAACTTTTGCTGTAAAACTCTCAAGCCCCTATTTTGCTCTCTGGAGTGCGCCTTCCTTTTACACAGAAGGCTGCATCTCCCCAGTTTGCAAATTGTCGACTGGAGTAAAGCTTCTTTCCTCCAGATTCCTTTTCAGAGAACTTTGATTCAGAGTGGTTCAAGCTGAGGCCAAAGTGGAAAAGCTGCCTTCCCCAAGTCATAAGCATAAACCGTGTACATTATCTCAAAGATAACCTCTCAGGCGCTCGAAGCCCTTTTTCCTCTGGTACATGTTGCTCGGAGGATTTGGCAAAGAGCCCTAGGGGAAGTAGAGATGGCAAACAAAATGCCCGCCCCCAGGAGCTTGCAGTTCAGAGCAGGGAAGCAATGCAGTGTGGTTCCTACAGCTCCCGGGAAAAGGGAGTACCGTGCAAATGCTCTGGTGTTTGAGTTTGGGGACACTGAACCTGCCAATTGCTAGTCTTAAGTAAGGACCATACACTCTCTGGGCCTGTTTCTTTGTCTATGAAACAGCTTTATCCAAGCTTTCAAGCCTGGATAATTACTTCACAAAGAAGTATATACATGTTGCAAAATTTCTGCTTAAAATAAAACTTCTTCCCTTCTCATATATAATGGCTTTTAAGGTAATACTTGAGAAGTCCTGTTGTTGAAGTTCTTCACTAGAAAACCACCCTTTGCTCTCCACTAGAAAACCACCCTTTGCTCTCCACAGGGAGCTTATTCTTCACAGCAGAAGGAACCAAATAATGAATGCTGGTGTGGATGTGGAGAGACAGGAACACTCATACACTGCTGGCAGGACTGCAAACTAGTACAACCTCTTGAAAATCTTACTTTCAAGAGAAAAAGAAATTTTCTTCCGTGAGTTTTTGTGAGAACTGGAATCACTGTGTTCCAAACACTGTCACAGTGGCTGGCACATAAACTGAATGAAGAGTTGGCTGTTCTCACTGAATGCCATCCAGGGTTGGAGATCACACCAAATCTAGCAAGGTTGGCAGAGGAAAGAGAAGTGGCTTCTTGGAGAAAATGGAAATTAAAATTAGCCCTTAAAGAAAGTAGAATTTTACCTAAGCAAAACGTAGCTTGTGAACTGTCATCTATTCATTCATTCAACAAACATTTTTGGAGTGCCTACAAAGTGCCAGGCATGTTAGGAACATTCCCAGCAAGTCTTTTATTTACTCTCCTGCA
>NW_012144967.1:6405941-6407944 GCF_000956105.1 Propithecus coquereli
TTCTCAAAAACAGTCTGGCAGTTTCTATAGAGTTAAACATTCACCTACTGTATGCCTTGGGTATTTACCCAAGAGAAATGAAAATATATGTTTACACAAAGAGTTGTGCAAAAATGTTCACAGCTGCTTTGTTCATAATAGGAAAACACTGGAAACAGCCCAAATCTCCATCAACAGAAGAATGGATAATAAACCATGGCATCTTGATATGGTGGTATTGATGCCTCAGAGATGAATCTCATGGACATGATGTTGAGCGAAAGATGTTAGACACAAAAGAGTATGCACTGTGTGCTCTCATTTATATAAAGTTCAAGAACAGGCAAAACTAAAGAGATACAAGTCAGAAGAAGGGGCATTGATTGGAAAGGGCTGGAAAGGAACCTTCTATGGCAGTGGTTTTCAGCTGGAGTGATTTTGTTCCTCAAGGAACATGTAGCAATGTCTGGAGACATTCTAATTGTTGTGCTACTGGCTTCTAGTGGGTAGAGGACAAAGGTGGCATTAACTAGCCTACAATGCACAGGACAGCCCCCAAGAACAAATAATGATGAGTCCCCACACATCAGTAATGCAAAGGCTGAGAAACCCTGCTCTAGGGTGATGGAAATGTTCTATGTCTTGATTGGTTATATGGTTGTCAAACACATTTGACAAAACCCGTCAAATTGTGCATATTGCTGTATGTGATTATACTTAAATTTTAAAAGACACTGAACAAAATGAAAAGAATCAGACCAGGAGAAAGATGCTCCCTTGGACACATTTGGTTTCATTATTAACCAACTGAGGAAAGACGGTCAGTTTTGTTCTACCTATGCTATACCTATACCAATATTTCATGTACTTTAGTTAACCTTTAGTAAATGTATACAATTTAAAATATGAGTTGACGTATCCTCCACTTAACCTTTTCAATGACCCTACAAAATCCTGAGTGTACTACAGTCGCCTCTGAGGTTAAGAAGAAATCTTAATCAGGAAGACTCATCAACATCCTGGTGATGGGAAAGCTCACACCCAATGGGTAACCAGTGCATGGAGCTCGTTTCTCTAAACAGTTGGGAAGGTACTGAAAGATGGATATTTTAGTAGGTTTTAAAAAATATTTTAGGAACAGATCTGTAGAACAGCACAGGATGCTAGAAAAATGTCTTGCCTTTTGAGAGAACATCAGGGCATGAGCAAATGCTACCACAGACCATTGCTCAGTGCAGTAGTCAGGGAAGTGTTAATAAAGGATAACAATTACACCAAACTGTGAAGAGCTGGAGCATTTATGAAGTGTTGTCCTATGTAATAGGTTAATTGATTGTCATAGCAATTCCATAAAGTAAGATAGGTATTACTGTTCCCACAAATAATCTGAATCTCAGAATTTTCATGTCTTGCTAAAGTCACAAATGAAAAATCCAGACCACGAATCCATAATCCAGTGTTTTAGAGTACTGTGCTCTGTGCTTCATCTGTCTGCACCCTTCCACACAGAACAAGGAGTCCAGGGGATCAATGCAGCAAGAGACAAGAACAAAATATGTAAGAAATGTGGGGTTATGTAAAGAAACCAAATATAAGAATTATAGGCATCCCAGAGAGAGAAGAAGAAAATACACAAGGGCTGGAAAGTCTATTTCTTGGAATGCCAGAGGAAAATATGCCCGGCCTGGCCAGAAATCTAGATATCCAGATACAAGAAGCACACAGAACTCCTGGCAGACTCAATGTGAAAAGGCAATCCCCATGTCACATAGTTACTAGGCTGGCCAAAGTAAACATGAAAGAGGCAATCCTTCGAGCAGTAAGACGAAAACAGCACGTAACCTACAAAGGAAAACCTATCAGACTAACTGCGGACTTCTCAACTGAAATTTTACAAGCCGGAAGGAACTGGGGACCCATCCTCAATCTTCTAAAACACAATAATGGCCAACCCAGAATTCTTTACCTGGCAAAACTAGGCTTCATCTGTGAGGGAGAAATAAAGACTTTCCCAGACAAGCAAT
>NW_012144967.1:6417570-6419904 GCF_000956105.1 Propithecus coquereli
GACAACATCTTCAAAGGCAAAGTATTTCAATCACTCATGGTGGGGGAACCAAGGAGGCCCAGGTCAGGATCTGGAAGCATCAGCTTCAATGGGGAGGATGTCTGCAGGGGGAACACAGAAGGGAAATGACTCCAAGGAAATTAAAGAAGCCTTGAAAACTATTTTCAAAGAGTGAAATGAATAGTTTAGGGAGGGGAGAATTAGGGTAGCACAGCCATGATGTGCAGTGCCTGGGGGGTGTGTACCCACAGACACAGGATGGGGGCCAGCGAACGGCCCCTGGTTTTAACACCCATAGGAAGTCTGACTCTGTGGCTCACAGAGTTGCATATCCTGAAGTTAGGAGAGAGTTTGATAGAGCAGTTCAACAACTTAGAGGCTTTGTGAAAACATGAAAGGTCATGAAACAATAGTTTTCCAGTCCTGTGGACTGAAATTTGTGACGTTAGAGGGTTCCGATCAAGTCTTCTACCGATATCTTCTGACTCACTTTTGAACTGGAAGACATGATGGAGAATAGAACTATAATAAAAGAAAATCTACCAGAGAATAAACTACTACTAAGAAATAACTACACAATCACTGTCTGCAAACTATCTAGCCCAGTTGCAAAGCTCAATTAAGTTCTTAATAGTTTTTAACCACAAGGAAAAAGGTAATGTTAAAACACGTAGGAGTCAGAAAAAAAATGCTGGGAATATAAATATTGCTAAAATTCACAGAGTAATAAACATGATCTTACATAACAAGCTTTACTCCCCATAACAATTCAAAGTTAAGTGGTCTATGAAATAGGGAAATGATAAATGGTTTGGTTTCAGGGAGGAAGGAGGAAAGAAGAGTCTTTGCCTGGGCTGTCATGTTGGTGAGTGATCAAACATTTCGTTTGACTAAGGAGAACAAATGGAAGGTTATGATTAAGGAAATAGCACCCTTACAGTGCAATTTCAGAAAGTTAAAGAGGGAAGGGGAAACAGAGGGAAGTAAGGAAACAGTTTTGGCGCTAGACATGACCAAACAATGTTCAAATTAGGATGATGATGCAAGCTGATTTTTCTAGATTTTTACACCAGGACTCACTTAGACTTTCATCTCTTTATTTCTATCTTTGAATTTAGTTGATACGAGACCCTTCTGAAAACAAAGAAGGAAAATCCATGCCAGCCTGGGAAATTTGTTCTATACAGAATAAAATATATTTAACTACTCTCTACCAACCCAACTTCTGTCTGTTTTTTTCCTTCCCACACCACCCTCCACCCCCAACCTAACCCTACCCTCGTGGTCCCTGAACCTACCTAATTCTACTTTACTGATTCTATTGAGTTCTTGTTTCATCACCTCGGGAAAGCCATCTGCATGTGATGCTGTCTTTGTCGTTAGTATTTTAAATCACGTTCATTCCGTGTATGCTTGCCCCTCAGCCAGAGTGAAGGCATTCAGAAGATTAGACTCTCCATTTCTCTTGGATGCTCAGGTGTATCTCTTTCTAGGGTGGAGTCTATGGTACTGCATGGCCATCTGGACACTTTGGCGGACTGCTGAGCACTTGCTCCCTCTGCCTTGTTCTCTGCATCTTCCAGAGCTGTGGCTCCTGCCTCAGGTCCTCATCCTGCTCCCCCACCCCTCAGCCTTTGCTCAAGTTATTAATGTGCACAAAATCATCTCTACTTCCCAAGTCACTATTCTGTAATGAAACCATGGCTTGCTTGCTGTCTGCCTCTTCTGGGAAGCCTCCCTGGTTTAACTCAATCCTTTTAATCATCAGGTACAGCCAGCCAGCTGGAGGATGGTGCCCAAAACAGGAATTTGGAATTCTAGTATCTTGCTAAAACTTGTCACTTGGGTTTAGCTTGCCTTCAGTGTTATTATCTGAATTTTTATTTAAAAGGTGAGAAATAAATAACATGCTCCCATTTCCTTTGTGAAAGGGCAGATTTTCTTGCAGACAAGTAAAGTTTTACACCTTTTTTTTTTTTTGCCATTCCGAATCACTGATTATCTATCATCTATGGTTCTCTCACTGCAAACATACCTATTTTGTCTTGTCATTCTTATCTCCAAGTGCTATGTTATTCTGTAGAGAAGGGCACTTTTGTCTTGGACTATTTGGAAAGTATAGGACAATGAGAAAAAAATGAACTCATCTACATAAACAGGAGTACTCAGTCTTTAAATTAAACTCTGCTAAACATCCATAGTGATAGCCAGAAAATCAGAGAATGGAGTCAGGACAGCAACATCTACACTCTCTTCTGATAGAAGAGAACATGAGAAACTGCTAAGGTAGGGTAACTATAATAATGGTTCATAATAACCAGTAAGTAATAATTC